>NC_064638.1:30374903-30679038 GCF_023864345.2 Schistocerca serialis cubense
TTTTTATGTCGCAGTGAAGTGAGGTTAGGATTAATACTTAATTGTGCCAGTACAATAGATGTGAAGCAAAAGGCGAAAACTTGCACATTCACAACCCATGCCAGAAATGTTGTGGTAGAACTAATGCCAAAATGTGAAGGTCTTTAAAATTCTAAATTCCTGCAAAAATGTTTACATGGCAAAATGCAGAATCCAGAAAAAGCTCTCAGTAATTCCATTTGGGACCACTTGCCAAAACTGCATTTTTTGGCATGTCAGCCTTTCAGATTGGTGTGATGGATGTCATAATATACTTTAATGATGGAGTTACAAGCAGATTCAAAACCATAAACAGACTAATCATCTGGAGACACTATAAAAATGGGCTTCTACTGGTGGACAGTCATTATGTCAGTGAAGGTAAAAAAGCTGCTGAATGCATGACAAAAGAGGCCAGCATAACAAAGAAAAGAAAGAAAACTGGAGAAAACATGTCCAAGACTTAGCATTATCATTGGCTAATGGCCAGCAAACATTTTATTGTATCCTAAGAAGCTAAATGAAAATTTTCCTAAACAGGACTTGATCCAAAGTTCAAGTTCTTGTTGTTGACCCACTGTCCAGTGATCCCTCCAATCCACAAACTGCATATACCTAGGAACATGTGTGAAGATAATGGTAATGAAGTCATCAAGATAAAGATCTTATCTTGAGTTTTATTTCTGAGGAATGCAATAATCTTATTCCCTTGTCTAGTGCTGCTGTTAATAATGTTAGTATCATCCACAATCTGGACAGTTTAGTATGATTACAACTCCTTCCAGGTAATATTACAATAAACAATTTACTTTTTTGTCTGTCTCACAACTTGATTAACAATCAAAAGCAAATTCTTTTATCCCCGGAACCATGGCAGGTCTCAGAATTATAAGCACTTTGTATGTGTGTAGGAAGGCGATATGAACTACTATCTCTGGTACACAGTATGAGCATAATTAACAAAATATAAAAAGTTGTACCATACTGTCCATCCTCCTAGGTGAGCAGAGTCTTAACACTCTAACCACAAGTGTATTTTCCTGTTTATCTATGAAAATAGTGGGTCTTTATTTCAATAATTAGAATAGTTGGTCTGCTTGTGTCTGTATATGTGCGGATGGATATGTGTGTGTGTGCGAATGTATACCTGTCCTTTTTTCCCTAAGGTAAGTCTTTCCACTCCCAGGATTAGAATGACTCCTTACCCTCTCCCTTAAAACCCACATCCTTTCGTCTTTCCCTCTCCTTCCCTCTTTCCTGATGAAGCAACCGTGGGTGGCGAAAGCTTAAATTTTGTGTGTGTGTTTGTTTGTGTATCTATCAACATACCAACGCTTTCGTTTGGTAAGTTACATCATCTTTGTTTTTAGAATAGTTATAAGGATAGAATTATATGAATATAACAAGAAGACCAAATCTTATTTTTGAGATTATTTTAAATCGACCTTTAACATAAATAATCAGAAAAATTTGAATATTCCATTTAGTATTATAAAAACTGAGTAAACTTACTGGTTAAGTTTTCTGTGTCATTCATTTCTTAAAGGAAGGTTCTATGCAAAGCTCAGGAATATGAATACAAAATTGCTTCCACCAGCAGGTGTATGTGTAAGTATATGTATGAGACTAGAGAACATTAAAAACATGAATCCCAGTATTATAGATAGGAAAATAGTGACCTAAAATGTCTCACAGAGAGAGAGAGAGAGAAAAAAAAAAATTTCACGTGACAATAGCAGCCTATGATGTTTCAGAGTAAAAGAAAAATATTTGACGGGAAAATAGCAGCCTATTATGTTCCAGAGCAACAGAAAAGTAACTGATGGAAAGATCATGATTTGATCATGAGAGCTAAGTGCACCCGTCAACATTGCCAATGGATGGAGGGTTAAGGTATTAATATTTCTGCTAAATTATTTATTAATGACTGCTAGGATTAAATTGTATGCTATTCTGGAAACATCCCATCAAAACTGATTGAAGTTACAGAACATTAGAGACACTGGCAGAATATCTGTTCTAAATTCTTTTAAATGTTCATATATGTAAAATTCATGCAAATGTTCATCAGGGTGTTTACTCAAACTTGGAAAAAAATTCCCAGAAAATTTCAGGTGCAATGGGTAACAGGGTGTCAAGAAACTCCTGATAAATTAATGGTGAGTGGGAGCATGGGGTAGCGGCAGCATATCTCAATAATGACTTTTCCTACCTCTCACCTGAGTTATAATTAAACACTATTCTTTATTGCTAGCTTGTCAAAGGTTAGGAAATTAGTAATTTTTCTTCTACTCACTAGCAGTTAGCGCAGCTGGGGATTAGATTTGCTATGAGCTTCCCCATTTGGGCTAATTCTGAGATGGGAAACTAGGGGCAACTGTGAGCAAAGTTAGATCAGTCTTGGTTCATAATAAAGTATTTGCATAATCATAATGACAATACTACAAGAATGATAGATTGCTACTCTCCATATATTGGAGATGTTGTATCCCAGACAGTCATAACGAAACTACTGCTAAACATGTAACCTCTTGAGCCAAAGGGCCTTCTTCTGAAGTCACACACCCCCCCCCCCCCCCCCCCCACCAACCATTATGTCTGGCTGCAGAGGCAAACTTCAAATAACTGTGCATGATGGGATATGTAATCTGGGTGATATGGTTAAGGAGGGGGCTGTGGTGTCTTTCTTCCCATACTTAGGCTGATCTCAGAACCTCTCTACTGTCTCTCTCTCTCTGTGCCTCTTTCTCCCCTCGCACCTACCACTGCAAGCACTCCTACCTTCTACATGCTTCATTAAGTCCATATGCCAAACCATCCATTGTTTTCAGTATTGTGCCCACACTGAGAGAATCTCTGCTCTCATATACCAACACCATCTGCCTATTATCTGCAGCCTTCCCTCCTACATAAAAGACACTGACCATTTCCCCCACTGACTCTCCATAGTTACTGTTCCTTAACCACACAGTGCCTGGTTTATCACTATTGATGCCACCTCCCTTTATACTAACATCCCTAATGCCAATGGTCTTCCTGCTATTGAACACTTCCTTTCCTAAGGCCCAATGGATCCCAAAAGTGCAACTTGCTTCCTGGTCACAACAACCAACTATATCTTAACTTACAATTACTTCACCTTTGAAGACATCACATACACACAAATCTGAGGTACAGCAATGGACACCTGCATGGCACCCATCCCATGCCAAGCTATTCATGGGCCATCTAGAGGGATCCTTCCTAACCACCCAGAATCCCAAAACCTTGACCTGGTTCACATTCACTGATGGTATTATTGTAATTGGGATTCAGGGTGAGGGCATCCTACCTCACATTCCCCCAGACTCCCAATAAATTCTCCCCCATTTGCTTCACCTGGTTCTCCTCAACGCAACAGGCCACCTTCCTGTATGTTGACCTCCATCTCAGAGATGGCTACATCAGTAACTCCATCCATATCAAACCTAAAAACCACCAGCAATACCACCACTTTGACAGCTATTACCTATTCCCTTGCAAACAGCCTAACCACTTATGGCTTTTTGCTTCTGTAGTGACAAGCAGTCCCTCTCAAAATGCGACAACCATCTCGCTGAGGCCTTCGCAGACCAAAATTACCCTCTCAGTCTTGTACTGAAATAGATGTTCCATGCCTTATCTCTATAGCCACCCATCACCACGCAAAGTACCACCATCCAGCAACAGAGGAGCATTCCCATCATAAATTGGTACCACACAGGACAGGACCTGCTGAACCACATTCTTCACTATCTCTTGTTGTGCCCTGAAATGAAGAGCATCCTATTCACTATCCTTGCCACCCCTCCCACAGTGCTGTTCCAATGGAAAACAAACCTATATAGCATCTTCTTTCATGCCTACTCGACCCCCTGCTCCCACTCCCTTGCCTCATGTTTCATATCTCTGTAATAGACCTATTTGCAAGACCTGCGCCATACATCCTCCCGAGACCACCTACTCCAGTCCAGTCCAAACATCACATGTCCCAATTAAAGCACGACTACCTGTGAAAGTAATCATATGATCAACAAGCTAAGCTGCAACCACTATGCTGCATTTTACATGGGCATGACAACAAACAAACTGTCTGTCTGAATGAATGGTCTCTGACATACACACAGTTGGTCCACACAGTTGCTGAGCACAGTAACCGACACAAAATTCTTCACTTCCAACTGCTTCACAGTCTGTGCCATCTGGATCCTTACTACCAACACCAGTTTTTCTGAACTGAAAACGTAGGGACTCTCCCTGCAGATAAATCCTACACTCGTGTACCCACTGGACTCAACCTTCATCAGTCACAGTCCTTCACCCACCTGTCCCTTTCCCTTTTCCCACTTGAGTACTACACAGCCTTCTCTTCAACCAGTGCACCCATGTATTTTCCTTCTCGTTTTTTTTTTACTTCTCTCTTTTTTGCACACTCCTCCCCCCCCCCCTCCCCCCTGCCCAATCATCTGTCTACCTTCTGACTGTGCCTAACTGCCCAAACCTCTTCATCACACCAGGTCCCTGTCTGCTCCTAGAGTGGTCATCCCCATCCCTACCCTACTATGCTTTATCTAGGTTACATAAAGTTATTCAGTCTGTACATTCTGCAAATGTTTCTTGGATGAAGGTTTAGGTACAACACCAAAATTTCAATGAAAATGGAAAAATTATTAATCAGACGTAATAACATCAATATGATGTGCCTAAGAAAACTGAAGCGAAGGTGGTGATGAATTTCGTGTGTGGGACAGTGAAGCCCTTCTTGATTTCATCCGTGATGTGGGACGGACAGGAAATAGGGTTGATCCAAGGAATGGTAGAATGATGGTGATCTGACCCACATTATACCATGTCAACACTGATGGCATGTGAATATACAACATAGGTGAACATAAAAGAGCAAAACTTCATTGATATGAGTAACTTTAAGGGAATTTATTAGTTTATCAATGATAATTTGTGCAGAGTAACTTGTTTTTATTTATTTATTTATCCATCCATAGACAATCAGGATTGTGTGGATGTTGTCAAATGAGTATATACAATAGGTAAACAAATTTATAATTATCTTAATCGGAATTCATGAATATTGTAACATAAAGATACATTGTTAAATCACTTAATAACACAGTTGATAATTTTTACATATAGCTGTATATTTACATCATTCCAAGTAATCCTTGACAGTATAAAAACACTTTTCCAAGAGATACTTTTTTAGCGATTTCTTGAAGATATCTATTTCGCTTATGTCTTTGATTTCTCATGGAACATTTTTGTATAATTTCATTCCATTGTGTAACATACTATTTTGAGTTTTTGATTTGTTTTTCCTATAGAGGTGAAAGTGTTGCCTGTGTCTTGTTTCATGTGCATGTATGTAACAGTTTATCAGAAACTGGTCAATGTGTTTTTTATGTATATCACTGTCTGCAAAATGATATTCACAAAGAACTGTCAATATACCCAAAGATTTGAATAAATCTGTGCAATGGGATCTATTGATACTTTTTGTTATGATTTGTACAGCCCTTTTTTGCAACTTAAATATTGTTTGTCTGTTCTGCTCATTTCCTCCCCAGAAGGATATGCCATAACTATTTATAGTGTGGACATACGCAAAAAATGCATTTCTAGTACTCAAGCTACTACACATTGTATTTATTATCCTAAGTTCCTAAGTGCATAGCATGCTGAAGCTATTCATTTTCCAAGTACCGCAGTCACGTGACTACGGCCTCCCATCAGGTAGACTATTTGCCAGGTGCAAGTCTTTCAATTTGACACCACTTCAGCGACTTGTACGTCAATGGGGATGAAATGATGATGATTGGGACAACACAATAGCCAGTCCCTGAGTGGAGAAAATCCCTGACCCAGCTGGGAATCGAACCCGTGCCCTTAGGATTGACATTCTGTCATGCTGACCACTCAGCTACTGGGGACAGACAGTGCCACAGTGTGCTCAGTCCAATTTAGTTGAGAGTCGATGTGCATGCCTAAAAATTTTTGTTTTTTTTTTTACGTTTAGCCCAGAAACCCAATTGCTCTTTACTCAGAAGATTGAACTTTGTAAAGTGCCCCATGAGCCTGTTTTTCATTATGGTCTCTATGACTTTTGAAAAGGATGAGAGTAACGAGATTTGTCTGCAATTTTCTATGATTTCTGGGTCACCTTTCTTATGTTTAGGTAAGATTTTTGCATGCTTTAGTATGTCTGCGAAGCAACCTGTGGAGAAGAATTCATTGATGATGTTCACTAAAGGGTCTTTAATGTTGTCTATGCAGTCCTTCAGTAAGCATGCAGGTACTTCATCTATGCCTGCTGAATTTTTACATTTTAGGTTACTCATAACATTGCATACTTCTTCTGCTGCAGTTGATCGTAACATCATTGTGTGTGGTATTTTGCTCAGCGTTTGTAAATGCTTTGTTTTGTTGAACTTCTGTTGTAGTTTGGTTACTATGCTGCTGAAATACTGATTGCTAGTTTTTTGGGGTCATTTATTTTGGTATCATTGTGCCGAAACTGCATGTTTATTGGCTATAATTTTTTCCTATTAGTTTCCTGTTTGGTGATTTTCCATGCTACTTTGATTTTATTATTAGCTTTTTCTACAAATTTGTCATTTTGGTACCTTTTAGCTGCTAACAATACTTCTCTATAGAGCTTTCTGTATGTACGATAATAGTTATGAAATGCTGAATCATTACAGTAGTTTTTCATTTAGCTAAGGTGCTTGATGGTTTCAGAAGATTTCCTTATCCCATTGGTTACCCAGTTGTTGTTGCATGATTTAGTGATTCTTAGAACTTTAGGAAACATTTCTTCAAATCTGAATTTAAAATTGACAGAAACTTTGAAAGCTTCCCCTTTATAGTAGTTTATCTGTACACTTTCTCCCATGTTTCACTGTTAATTAGTGAGGCAAATAGAGATCTTTTTGTCTCAGAGAAATGCCGGCCATTGTGGCCGAGCGGTTCTAGGCGCTTCAGTCTGGAACCGCGCGAAAGCTATGGTCGCAGGTTCGAATCCTGCCTCGGGCATGGATGTGAGTGATGTCCTTAGGTTGGTTAGGTTTAAGTAGTTCTAAGTTCTAGGGGACTGATGACCTAAGTTGTTAAGTCTCGTAGTGCTGAGAACCATATTTTTGTCTCAGAGAAAACCCTACTGTACTTGTGTATTCTAGTGTTATTATTTAATTCTATGCCTAATTTTAATAACTGACTTGAATGGTCTGAGATACCAAGGTCATCTATGGCAATGTCACACCTATCTTTCTCTATGTCCGTTAGCATATGGACAGTACTTGAAGCTGAATGTATGGTTACCCTCGTGGCAGTGTTACTTAATGGTAATATACAATAGGTATACATAATGTTCAGAAAGCTGTTGCACCACATATCTGGGTCCAACACGTGAATGTTTAGACCTCCAAAAATGATGATTTTGCTTTTGGGGCTAGAGACCATATCTAATCCTTCGGTTAACTTTGTAGTAAATGTGTCCATGTCACCACTGGGAGCACGATGTATACACAGTACAGTTAGTCTTTAGAATACATCTAGGTTTTCTTATCTCTAAAGCTGATATTTCTATGCGTTTATCCTCACTTAATGCCAAAACATCATTTCTTATTTTATATATAATCCCCTCTTCACATATATGCATGATCTACCACATTTCACAGTGCTTCTACTGTAATGACAGGCTTGACTGTACAAATTTAGTGCTACATTTGTTAATTATGAACAATTACATCAATGTTCTGTTATGCAAACAAGTGAGCTATCAATAAACACTTCTAATTGTTGCACTTTGTTTCTTATGCATTGCATATTTTGGTGGAAGACTGAGAAGCACTGAGCACTGCTTACCTTGAAAACTTTGTGTTTCTCTTGCCTTGGTCTAAACATGCTTTTGGTGATGAGGTGTTACAGTTATCCTACTGATTGATGCACTGACCACTGTTTCTTCTGTTGGACACTCACATTTTCTTGCTGTTTTTGCTGAAGATGATTCTGGCACTGCCTCTTTTTGTTCAAATGATGATCCTGGCTGCGCTGATACTGTGGCTGCGACTAACTTTCTTGTTATGGAGCTGTTATGGTTTTTTCCGTATTTCCTTCCCTCGACTGTGCACTTTATTGGACTTTTGTCACTGATTTTGATTCATCTGTGTTTGCTGTTTTATTACAGTCTTCATCTAGAACCAAGTATTTATTTGATAGCAGTATCACCGGTGCTGCACTTACTGTTTGTTTACATGCTTTAGTCAGCACTAGCTACGTTTCCTGCATAGAAAGACCATTCGTGGCAACATCTTGTGTTACGTGATGATTTTACTCCAATCCTTGGTATTTTATTTCCAGTTCTTGATATTTCTTCTGGAGTTCATGGTATTACATGGTTATAGTCGCTAAATTGTATGTAAGAACCATTATTATAATTTCTTTTGATTTTAGCATGTTAAATATTTGGTTTTTCAAGGCACTCGTAAAGTACTGATGGAATATCCAGTCATGATCAGCTTTTATATACTTCAGATTCACTTTTACACATTTATTGTGGTACTATGACTTGCACATGATACACAGGTTAACTCGCATAACCTTTTTTAAACAAACTTTACACACATCACTATCACATTTTATAGTAACTGAGACATCATTTCAGGAGGAGGTTTCACCTGACACCATATTGACCAATAATTTTAAATTATCAGCTGTGCTGAATTTGTTTGATTTGGGAGAAGTTTAATTACAAGGTTAATTATTATACAATCATAAATGCCCCTTAGACTCTCATTAGACCATCACTTGAAACCCTAGTTTCACTTGCAAAATGGTTAATGCCAATACAGCACAGTCACAGAATGTCCGTGGTACTTTCACAAATCCTTCAAATAAAACAGGATCTTTATACACATTAGATATGCTTCAGTGGCAACGCTACAGACTTTATGGGCCAATTGTCATACCACATTCATGAGTGATCATCTGTCTTTTGATACACTTTGTGCGCACTGAATGTGTTCCCTTCTTCAAAACACTGTACTCACATATGTTCATGATTCTATGCCCATTTTACTGTCAAAAAATCAACAACATTTCCTCTTGATGTTTATTGTTCCACGTATTTATATAAACCCTTCTCATAAAAGTTTCAAAAATCGTGACAACTACAGTAATTGAACAGCACCATCTCATATTTTCATGAATTCATTTAATTAAGTTGATATGTGGAGCAAGTAGCTTAATCTTAGACAATGGAAAATATGTTATGCCAAACACAAAAGGTCAATATTCAGAAATCAAGCATGCATCTCTGAAGAAGGATGAAACTTAAGAGTGTAGAAGACTTCCCACCAAATTCTACGACATATCCCACCTCTACAAATGTTGGTGCAGCTTTAGTCACAAGCTAGACCAACTTCTAAATAAATGACTATCATGTCATCCGGTAGAATCGGGTGTACTGCTGGTGGAATGCATCTTCCCAACACGGTATTTCAATGTTGTAACTCGGCGGCTTCATCACGTGTTCCCTGAGACTAGTCAACGAGCTAACCTTGTCCCATATTTATGCCTGGGTTGTGTGTCGCGCTCCCTATGCCATCCACACCCACTGTGGCCATTTCTCGTGGTGGTATCAGTCTCTAGGTGCTCCATCTTTGGTCCGCGCCCATTGTGGCTCTCTTCTGAAGTAGCGGACATCCCAAGGCATTCCCTATTGGGTCCGCGCCCAATAGGCACCATCCTATCACTATCATGCCTCTGTTGAAATTCCTTATACTGTCCGCAACTGCGAGAGTTTCTCTCCAAGGAGCTTGCTGCCTCCTGGTATCGTGTATGCTGTTCTGTTCTGTTAATTGTGTCCTTGGACGTCTGTAGTCCATTCCTGCAGGAGGGAACTTTCTTCCGTTGTTTCTGTAGTAGTTCCAAAGCAGGATTCCACGCAGTACTAAGCTGATATCCTGCTTCCCGGTTGATCAAGTTCTCCGCAATTTTGATTTAAATCAATTCATTAATGCCACTAGCCCAGAAGTGAGAGGTCTGAGCCAGGATCCTGGTTATGTCATAATCCGTGGTGTGCTCAAGGTCCAGGCAATGTTTTTCTATTGCAGATGTAGTTACCTATTGTAGCCTGGTGTGTCTCTGTTGTTCTTTTCATCTTATTTCAACTGTTCTGGTAGTCTGACCGATGTAAAACATCCCACATTCACAGGGTGTATGGTAGACACCAGGTTTCCTTAACCCCAAATCATTCTTGACACTTCCAAGGAGCATCTTTATCTCGTTAGGTGGGCAGAACACACTCTTGATATTATGTTTCTTCAAGATTCTGCTGATCTTGGCAGATAGAGGCCCAGCATATGGTAGAAAGGCTACATTCCTGGTCTCTTCTTCCTGCTCCTCTCCTGTTGCCTTAGGCCATCTGGTGGGTTGGAGGGCTTTGCAGATTTCCCTGGTGGAGTATCTGTTGTCTGTGAACACTCTTTTTAGATGTTCTAATTCTGTTGTCAGCCTGTCTGAGTGAGACAGTGTTTCGTCTCGGTGTATGAGTGTTCTCAGCACTCCTTGATTCTGCGCTGGGTGGGGTGATGGCAGCTGTCAGCCTGTACATATAAGTCAGTGTGTGTTAGTTTCCTATACACACTGTGGCCTAAGGTGCCATCTGCCTTCCTCTTTACCAGGACTTTCAAGGAACAGGAGCTGACCGTCACTCTCTAGTTACATGGTGAACTTGATGTTGGGGTGTCTTGTGTTCAGATGGTCCAGGAACTCATCCAGTCTTCTCTTGCCATGTGGCCAAATGACGAACGTGTCATCAACGTATGTGAAGAAACACGTCGCCTGGTAGGCAGCAGTTGTAAGTGCCTCAGCCTCAAATTTCTCCATAAATAGATTTACCACTACTGGAGATAAGGAGCTACCCATGGCCACTCCTTCAGTCTCCTCATAGAATTGGCAAACACAAAGGAAGTACTTCGATGTCAAAATATGCTTGAAAAGCAATGCTCCATCAAATTTCCCACTAATTATATCGAGTGTGTCCTGAAGTGGTACCCTGGTGAATAGAGACACCACATCAAAACTTACCATGATCTGTGTCTAAGATCCATAGGTTGTTGAGACGTTCCACAAAGTCCAAGGAGTTGTGGATGTGGTGGACACACTTCCCCACATATGGTATCAACATCTTCTTAAGGTAGGAGGTTGTGGTGTATGTGGCTGCGCCGATATCACTGATGATCGAGCGAAGTGGTACACCCTATTTATGGGTTATCCATACAGTCTGGGTGGTACTGGTGCCTTAGCTTTTAGTTGTTTGACAACCTTCTCAGGCCATCGTGTTTCCTTAAGAAGAGAGTGGGGTTTCCTGTCCACTCGATCGGTAGGGTCATTCTGTAGTGGATTATAAGCAGGGTCCTCCAAAAGTTGACAGATCTTCTGGTCATAGTCAGTCTTCAGCAGTATGACAGTAGAGTTCCGCTTGTCTGCTGGTAACACCACCAAGACATTATCTTCCTGCAAACTCTTGAGCACCATCCTCTTGTCAAGAGGACCCTGTCAGGGATGATTTGGGGTTAAGGAAAGCTGGTGTCTACCATAAACTCTGTGAATGTGGGATGTCTTACATCGGCCAGACTACCAGAACAGTTGAAATAAATGTAAAGAACACCAGAGACACACCAGGCTTCGACAGGTAACTACATCTGCAATAGCAGAACATTGACTGGACCTCAAGCACACCATGGATTATGGCAAAACCAGGATCCTGGCTCAGACCCCCCACTTCTGGGATAGTGTCATTAATGAATCGATTGAAATTGAGATGTTTGAGAACTTGATCAACCGGGAAACAGGATATCAGCTTAGTACTGCGTTGAATCCTGCTCTGCAACTACTACAGAAACAACGGAAGAAAGTTCCCTCCTACAGTAATGAACTACAGACATAAGTAACAGAACAGAATGGCATACGTGATACCAGGTGGCAACAAGCTCCTTGGGGAGAAAGCCGCAACGGTGAAGACCGTCGGCCACTGTATTTTCCCAGGTGAGAGGTAATGCCTGAAATTTGATACTCTCAGCACACTCTTAATATTGTGGATCTCAGAATATTGAATTCGCTAATGATTTCCGAAATGTAATGTCTCATACATCTAATTCCAACAACCATTCCACATTCAGTGTCTGTTAATTTCTGTCTTGTGTCCATAATCACATCAGACACCTTTTCACCCCAATCATGTGAATACAAATGACAGCTCTGCCAATACCTTGTACTTTTATACCTTGTGTATGTGATACTGCTGCCATGTATGTACGTTCATATCTCTATCCCATGACTTTTGTAACCTCAGTGTGGGTTTCACATGAATCATTTATTTCAGTTACCCATAGGGCTCCATCACCATTTATATATTCATTTACATAACTTATCTTTTGTGTCTTGTTGCACGATCATGGCAACACACCTGCAAAGTAACAAATGAATACCACAATATATACCATCTTCTTATCTGATGAAAATATTTAAAAATTTCTACTCTTAAGCATCTTCTATCATTACTGTTGTTGGTAGTATTGTTGCCAGCAGCATGTCATGTGTAGAAAGTGAAATATTTTGAACTGGTTGATTTGCATTCAGATTGTTGTAGTCTGATCTGGGGCTCAAGACTGGACTCGCATTCGGGAGGACGATGGTTCAATCCCACGCCCGGCCAACCTCATTTAGGTTTTCCATGATTTCCCTACAACCCAACCAAACCTGGGGCTCAAGGTCAGTGTCATTTTGTTTTCATTCTATTCACATTGACATTACTGCACTGCCCCCCTCCCCAACATCTATTACCTTTTTCTTCACAATTCTGACTGTTTCAACTATTTGACATCTCCACTGAGAAAAAAATGGATTCTGTTTGTTCCCTGATCTTGAGTAATTCATTATTTAGCCCACTGTCAACAGGAACTTTATCATCAGATTACTGACAGCAGTGTTGATTGCCTCATTCACGCATTGTGGGACTTGATCCTCCTTAGACTTTGCCTAAGCATCTATCTCTATTGAGACTTGCTCCTGTGCATGGTCAGCTGTTCTTGCTCTAATGACTAATTCATCACTCAGTCTAAAAGTCAGCCTACCATGTCACCTAGGGATTCCTGCCTACCATGGTTCTCATTCACTTTTGTTGGTAGCTTCTCCATAGATCCAGGAATTCTAATTCCTTCACTCTACCTTCCTGTTTCTCCACTAATTCATAATTTGAGTGCTCACGAAAGCCACATCTTGCCTAATGCGTCTTGCTTCCCCACAAGTAGTCATCCCTTTTTGCTTTGTGACTTATGCTGCAACCTGAGTGGCCATCTCTGTTTTACAGCTAGAATTCACAACTGCAGCAGAATTTCATGTTAGGGATCTTGAGTTTGTGGTTGATATGCCTCTGCTTTTCACTACCCCTTCAGCTGAATGAATATTGACTAAGTCCACCGACTCCATATTATATTGAGCATAGGTTTTTACCGTAACTCATAAACAAATTTGGATGAGAACATTGTACCTACTGTTATATTACAACACAGTTTATCCCTAACACAAATACACACAAAATATCCTCACATAGATAAGGGTGCTATAATGATAATTGCTGTTAAAAATAGATCAGAAATACAGTTTTCTACAACACATATTGTGAAGAATACTACTCTGAAACTGGAGAAAAATCCCAGTAAGACACAATCTGTACCAGCTCTCTACCCTAGAAGATTACCTAAAACCCTAGAGCTTGGTACGGGAACAATCTAGTCAAGAAAGCAGGAGTTATATGCTCTGATTTTACTTGCTGCTGCATTGTGAAGTTCATCTGTAAAGGACACGGACTCAGCACTGATTGCACCTGACCTCCAACCAGAGAATTTTCAATACTTACAACAAAAAATACAATACATGGTTAACAACAGAATATGATAATACAATACAAAGTGATGTCTCCTCAAGACCTTTTTAAAGGGGCCCATTAGAATTTAGTTGATGCTGTAAAGGTCTACAGGTTGCACACAGCCGTACAGTACGTAACACGCACTCGACAGCCAGCCTATCTGGAATGCTGACAATTTGCTTGGTCAGTACACACAGCGTCCGGCTGGAGTGCAAGGCAGCGAGTACGCCACTGGCTGCAGTCCGCAGTATTAACTAGTGTGTCCTTGGGCGTGAATATGTCTCTTTTCTTAGCTCAACATGGACCCTTTGAAAATGTCCATAATTAACCGCTGTTAGGATGTCAGACACAGTGATGACGGTTACGCAGGGTGTGCATGTTTTATAATCTGCCCTTGTTAATAAGACTGTTTAAACTTACTTCTCAGTGTTTGGATATTGCTGCCGTACCTCAAAGATCCACAGCTTACAAATCCTGATAAAATATTTATGTAATCTTCATCCAGGGCAACAATACACAACCCCCTTATAGATGTGGTGTCAACATGGGGATAATTATGGAAAATCTACAGTTCTGAAGAGGTGCAGCACAACATGAACTTCGAGCACCAGCACCCTGAACATCTTTCGACTACTCAGGGACATCCAATGCTGGAATTCAGGTTGGCCTACTCCAGTTTGGCTAGAATACAAATGCAGTGATGGATTTTTATTTTACATTTGAGTGACTCATTGGTGTTAAATTAGACAAAACATTGCAATCCAGTCATAGTAACATTCTCAATCTACAAACTGTTATTAATGAACTGCAATAAGAGATTCAACAGTTAAAAGCAGAAAGAAGTGAGAGTAACATTCCAAACAACTTGGTACATGCTAGTTCATGCAGTACAGGTACAATTACAATAAAGAATTTTTCATTATTGCCATCAGTACCAGAGTTTAGCAGGAAACCTGAAGATGATGTGAAACTGCTTCTTTGTAAACTTGAAGTTGCCGTCCTGTTAGGATCATGGACAGATTCTGATAAGCTAGTGGTTGCCATATTAAGAATTCAGGGAGCAGCACTAGATTTCATTATCGTGGAGCCTACTTGCATGAAAACAGAAGATTACAATGACTTTAGAATGATTGTTGTTCAGAGATTTAAACGTAAAAACGCAATCAGATTTTACAGAGAGCAGATTTACAGTATGCAAATGCGACGAGACGAATCTATCAAGCAGTTTGTTGACAGAATTCAAAATATCAACTCTCAAATGTATGAGTTAGTAGAAGATGAAAATGAAGATCGCATTCAGTTGTTTGAAGCCAATCAGGGAGCCTTGGACACATTCACTCATGGGTTGCACCGAGAGGAAGTAAGCAAAGCTATTACATTGGCACAATGTAAAACGTTTCAGGAAGTTGTAGAATCAGCTGTTGGTTTCGTTGCAGCACTAAGATGCCCAAACGAGATGCCCAAATGAGATGCAGAAACAAGAATGCAGAGTTTTCAACATAACAGTACATTGTTACAGATGCAATAATCTGGGTCACAAGCATAAGGATTGTAAAGGGAATCGAATCTGCTAGCATTTAGGGATGCAGGGCATGTTTCGAGAGATTGTTGCAACAAGAATAAAGTTAATGCAAACAACAGACAATATGCCAGATCTTTAAATGAGTACATGGACGTACAGGACACCACTTCGTCTGCCCCTTGCCAGAGACAGTGATTCCTGTTAGTTCCAGCGAAAATCAGACCAAAACTGACTTCGTGATAGGTGCTGTATACCATGGGAGAAACATCAAAATACTTATTGACACTAGAGCACAGACCTCATTAATGTGGTCTTGCATAGATAAAGGGGATAAACTGAAACTGCCACTATTAAATGTGTGAGGGTCAAATGGAGGAAAAGAGATATTTGTCACACAAAGAAAGATCAGACTAGGCCGTAGCAGCTACTACCTAGGAAATCGTTCTTCAGATCGAACTCAAAGGAGCAGCAATACTGAAATAGGAATGGACTGCCCAAACAATGCATCAGTTCAAACCATCCGAGTTGATGTTCAAATTGATCAGCCTCAGCAAATTCCCAAGGGAGCAAGAAAGAAAATATATGTTGAAGTTAAATCACCCCAATGCAAGGAAGGAACTTTGTTATTAATTGAGCAATCCAAAAAAAGTGAGTTACTACATACAATCAATTGTTATGTTGCTTGAAGTGTAGGTGGTGCTACTATGGTGAGACAGAATGTCGCAAAAGTCCCAGTTACAATACCAAATATGAGCAATAACGATGTTGTATTGCCACAAGGAACAAAAGTTGCTGAAGTGTTGAGCGTAAGTAACAGTGACGTAATACAGATTGCAGATGAGGTAACAAATAGTGCAGTTATAAATACAGATTTTTGTAACAGTACCGCAAAATTACAATGAGGAGATGTAGTTGATAATGAACTGAAGTGCAAGATTTGGAAGAAGATAGAACATTTGACAGCTGATGAACAGAAGATTTTAGCACCTGTTTTGTTGGAGTATGCAGATTTATTCTGAGAACGTGCAAATTTACCTGTCACTCATTTAGTTCAGCACCGTACTCATACAGGGAATGCAGTCCCAATCACACAGAAACCTTACCAAATACCATTTAGTCAAAGAGAGTTGGTAGAAGACATGGTTAAAGAACAGTTAGAAGCCAGAATTATGAAAACCAAGAGATACTTTAGACCCACCGTGGTGTTCGCCTGTTGTAATTGTAAAGAAGAAATAAATTTCTGGAGAATCACAGTTCTGTTCTTGCATTGATTACCAATCTTTAAATGCTGTTACCATACCCAACATTTACCCCTTACCAAATTTAGTGGAAGCCTTGGATTACTTGGGCTCACCCCAATATAAGCACTTGTTTACCTTAATAATGTAATAATGTTTCGTGAAAACATGAAACAGCATATTGAGAGACTACAAGCTGTTTTTGAGCATATAAGAAGCACAAACCTGTCTTTATCAATAGATAAATGTCATTTTGCACAAAGTAAAGTTAACTATATTGGTCATGTTATACACAGTGAAGGTGTTCAACCTGATCCAAAATAAATTGAAGATGTAAAGAATTTTCCTGAACCACAAAATTTGAAAGAACTACAATCATTCTTGGGATTGTCAAATTTCTACAGACCATTTTGTAGTTCACTGACAAGACAGCCAGTCCAAAGTGACGGGTAACCAAAAGGCACGCGCTTAAACTCACGCAGGCTGGCGTGAGGTCTGAAACAGGATACGTAATAAATGCTATAAAGAAAAGTATGTAGTTGCTGGAATACTTAACTTTAATCCACAATTGGTGAACATTGGTCTTTTTGATACAGTATATGCATCATTAGATACATAGCAAAGGATAATTGGCGCCTTGCTAGGTTGTAGCAATTGACTTATCTGAAGGCTATGCTAACTATCGTCCCGGCAAATGAGAGCGTAATTCTCAGTGAACCACGGCTAGCAACGTCGGCTGTACAACTGGGATGAGTGCTAGTGAGTCTCTCTAGACCTGCCGTGTGGTGCCGCTCGGTCTGCAATTATTGACAGTGGCGACACGCGGGTCCGTCGTATACTAGCGGACCGCAGCCGATTTAAAAGCTACCACCTAGCAAGTGTGGTGTCTGGCGGTGACACCACAGATTTATGGTCAGTTATGCGAATATAGCATCTCCAGTGACACAGCTACTAAAGAAAGGAGCCACATTTAATTAGTCAACAGAGTGCAAAAAGGTAATGGAAGAACTAAAAACTGCTTTAACTACAGCCCCAGTGTTTGCCTATCCAGATTTCAGTAAACCTTTTATTCTTTCAACAGATGCATCCAATTTTGCCATAGGTGCAATCTTGTCTCAAGAAGTTGATGGTCATGAATGTCCAATCTCATTTGCTTCCAAACAATTAAACAAAGCAGAAAGTAATTATACTACTATTGAGAAGGAGCTTTGTGCTTTGGTTTTTGGTATAACACATAACAGATGTTTCTTAACAGGAAGAGAATTTACAGTTATTATAGATCATGCCACACTTAAATGGTTATTGAGCTTAAAGGATCCAAGTTCCAGAGTAACAAGATGGGCATTAAGACTGAGTGAGTACCAGTTTAAGGTTATTCACTGACCTGGTGAACAACATGTGAATGGTGATGAAATGAGTTGAAAAGTCAATGTTTGTCTTACAATAAGTCGAGAAGAAGAGTTACAGGCAGCCCAAGAAGAAGATCCACAATACAAATTATTGAAAAATGATCAACATTTTGTCAAAATAGATGGATTATTGTACAAAATCACTAGTAAAGGAAATTGCCCAGTTATTCCAGAAAGCATGAAAGAGCAAATCATGAGAGAGCAACTCAATTCTTTATTATCAGGACATTGCAGTAAACAAGCAACAAACATTAAAATAGCTCAAATGTTTTGGTGGCCAAGCCACAAAGTTGACGTTTTCGAGTTTGTTTCACAATGTGATTCCAGTAACAGATGGAATAATGTAGGAAAAAGTAGAGCACCATTGCAAGAACTGCCAATGAATTATTTGAACAAGTATGACCAGATGTCATTGGACTATTGCCTAAGACTAAAGATGGAAACAAATACATATTGACAATGTTGGATCATTTCTCTAGATACCTTCTCATGATACAAATACCTGATCAGAGTACTCTAGCTATAGTTTTTGTAAAAGAATGGATTCTTAAGTTTGGATCACCATTAAGTATAATTTGTGATCAAGGACCGAATTTTATGAGTGAATTACTTAAACAGACTTGTAAGCTCATACAAATAACTCAGTTAAGGACTACACCAGCACACCCTGAAGGAAATGGCAGAATTGAGTGAGTCCACAGAACAATTATTAAAATGGTTAGCCATTATGTGAGCAGCAAACACGAAAATTGGAATGTCTGTTTATCATACTTGGTAAGTAGTTAAAATGCCAAAATGCACAGCTCAACTGGCCAAGTCTATATGAGATCGTCTGTGGAAGAAGAATGCATTCACCCTTGGACTTTGCACAATTAACTATCGGAATCAGCAATGAACACATAAGGGATCTAGCACGCAAGCTAAAGGAAGCATGGAGGGGAGTAAAACAGCGAAATTATCAATCCTTTCTTCAGAAAGGAAGACAACACGACCACCAAGTAGCAGTGTTTCCGTATCAAGTTTGAGATCTTGTGTATCTGAGCAACGTAGTGTTAAAGAAAAGTCAAGTCAAAAAGGTTAAGAACTTTTGAAAAGGACCGTATCCGATCTTGGAGGTGTTGTTGCCAGCCGCTCTTAAGCTCCAACTGCCCTTTCGTTTGATTGTCATATATGTCAATTGTGTAAAGCCATTTCTGGGTAGATTTCTTGTAGTATTGCAATATGACGAGGACCGACCAAGAGGCCGACCTGCTGTTCTCAAACCCAGGAAGCAAGAATAGCGAGCTCGCAGTCCAGACTTCAATGCCAAGGCATCACCACGTTCTGAGCAATCCTGTAATTTGCGTAAATGTGTGTAGTGTCTGAGAGTGCAATGGGAGTGTTTATTTTAGCCATGTACTTATGTGAATGTGAAATATTGAAGCTATTGCACAAGCACACAGTGAAACTAAACCTTTTATTGCACAGGTTACCACAAGAAACTCATTTATTTTACATGCATTATTAACTCTAGTATTTAGAACTAATTAACCATGTTCATTAGATTCATTTAGAGTCACTTAGATCTAAACACTATTTTGTTAAGGATTACTGGTAGTTTATCAAATGCTAGAATTGATGCCCTTAACTCAAGAAAAGCTTTAGAAAGTAGTTCAAATGATTGTTTGAACAGTGTACTAATACATCCAGTACAATTTTTACAGATCCTACTATCAATTGAGCAAAAGCTAGATGCAATCTATACTATGATTTACACAGTTAACTCTTACTATTTATATGCTTACAATACGTTAACCACCACACACTCTTTAGTGATTGAAGATGAATTAATTGTTATTTTTTCTATACCCATTGCTAGATTAAAACATAATTTTGAAATGTATAAGATTTATGAAATGGAGACAGACAGGTACTCATGTAAAGTACGTACTGAATGATTATCACTGATCAGCAAGGATCAAAGATATTTTGTGTCCCTAAATTAAAATGATCTGGATATGAGTAAACATAGTATTAAGTTAATTTCCCTGAATCAACAATATTCTTAGATATTAAAGTGTACAGCTGAGAGAAAGAATTGTTTATGAATCATCCTCCAAGAAATGATTGCCCTAGAGTTTTAATGCATCTTTATCATCCATTTCTTAAACAATGTTCTGAGGGTACAATTTTCTCATTTAACTCCACCCTTGATGTCACATTTACATGTAAAAATTATGATACACCTGAGCTACCCTTTATACTTAAATTGAATAATAGTGTATTAATCTTGAATGAAATGTGATTTATCATGTTAACTATTTGATATGCCTAGTGTATTGCCAACTACATTTCATGCAACAGGACATTTTCCACTAACATGAATGTTATCTGTTTATTACAATGATCCATACATATTAACATATGGAAAATATTCCTTATCATGTTTTTCTGAAGACAATAATTTAATTAAGGACACCCATGAAAATGTAATTTCTTCCAATAATGAGTTAAACTTCATAGAAGCAGGGAATAGATTAAGTCCTTTGATTCATCCAGTAATGTTAATGCATACTTGATTGTCAGTATTGTGTTTCTATTACTTTTGTTAATTTGTCTTTTGTCAACCACATTTGTCATGTATGAAGTTGTCGTCCTGAAGGCACACTTGTCTGTACCGAACGTTACTGTGTCTGCAAATGAAATACATGTTGCAATGCCTTCTGATGCCACAAATGGCGAAATAGTTTATAATGCCCAGGAGGTTGTTTTGAGCGAGCTATGGTTGCACTTTTTCTCTAGGGAGAGTGATGTACGGGTCTACAGGTTGTACACAGCCATACAGTAAGTAACACACGCTCGCCAGTGAGCCTATCTGGAATGCTGACAATTTGCTTGGTCAGCACAAGCGGCATATGGCTGGAGTGTGGGGCAGGGAGTACGCCACTGCCCACCATCTGCAGCACCCCGTATTAACTAGCATGGTCTCGGGCGTGAATATGTCTCTTTTCTTAGCTCAACAAGGAGCCTTTCGATACGACCGGAATTAGCCGCTGTTGGGATGTCAGGCACAGTGATAATGGGTACGCATAGTGTGCATGTTTTATAATCCACCTTTGTTAATAAAACTGTTTAAAATTACTTCTCAGTGTTCACATATTGCCATACCTCAAGGACCCACCACTTACAAATCCTGACAAAATATTAATGTAATCATCATCCGAGGCAACAACACAAACAACCCCTTTGTAATGCATTTTTAAAAGATGAAGTTTTAATCATTGTTATTATTATTTATGATGTTGATAATTTTAATTTTTGGATTCATCTGATTATTTACTAATATTAGAAACATTATGAGCCTACATTATGTGGTAGACAAAATGTTGGCTGCAAATTACTTACGTTATATGAAAAAATTCCAATCTTACATAAACCAGAGTTTTACAAGTAATGCAACACATAGCTCTGTCATTGACTAATGGCCACAGCTGCAATACTGTGTTTTAGGGAGTTAAATGAAAATTTTCTCCAACAGGGCTTGATAAAAAGTATAGGTTCTTGTTGCTGGTCCACTTTGCAATGATCCCTCTGACCTGCAAATTCATCTACATGTGAACATGGGTGAAGATAATAGTAATCATAGGTAGTTGAAATAATGATCTCATCTTGAGTTTTATTCTTGAGAAAACACAATAATGTTATACCCTTGCCTATTGCTGTTGTGAAAACTATTACTATTGCACACAAATCAGACAATTTAGAATAATTATAACTTGTTTTGCATTACATTAAAAAGGAAGTAATTACTTTTTTGTCTACCTCACAAGATGTTCAATGATTGAGAGTAAATTTTTTCATTGTCCCCCAGAGCCTATGCATAAAATGATGGGCGCCTTGTCTGCTCGAAGGTAGTAGACATACCTGGAGAAAAAAGTGTGCATGTTAGACAAAATACAAAAAGATATACTGCACCAACCAGAAAGGGTCAGAAGTATATTCAGGAACACATGTAAATGAAAAATTCAGCAAATTTATGATTATATTCTAACTAAAATTTCAGGAGAGATTTCCTAAAATAGCACATACTGTGGAGAATCTGCCAGAGAAAACTGGGTAACAAGAATAACAGAATGCTTAGAACATTCAAATACCTCAGCTCTAGAAAAGATAATGAGAGGGTCTTCTTACAGTTTTTCCTCAAATACAAAAGGACATATAAGAAATTTCTGCAAGATGCAAACAGAATTCAAATTAGTAAGGCCATACAGATGTTAAACAATAAGAGCAAAGCAATAACAAATATAGTAAAACAAGAAACTGGTAGTACAAAGCCAAAACAGACAAATACAAAAATCAAAAAATAAAGGTGATTAAATAAATAAGCCTAAGGATCTGAATACCTTTATTGACAGTTACTTTAGTAATGTAGCAACCGAACTACAAGAAAAGTTACCAAACACAATATACGGCAACAATTAACTATGAGCCTCACATAACGCTGCTGCTGCTGAAATGGGAGAGGAAATTACTCAGACCGTGTATTAATTTAAGAACAAATTGTCCACATTTTTACATGATGTTCCTGTGTGTCTACTAAAAGACTGTATTAGCAGCATAAAAGCATCTCTAAAATGTATCGTAAATAAGTCATTCCCATCAGGTTGCTTCCCTGATTACCTACAGAAAGCAAAAGCTCTTCCTGTCCGCAAAAAAATGTGATAAGGAAAATATAGAGAACTACAACCCAATTGTCTTCATTTTCAAAAATTATAGTAAATATTATGAAAAACTGACTTATGGATTATTTAAATAAAGATCAACTTCTGTGGAAAGGATAGTTTGGTTTAGATCTTACCTAGCAAACAGGGTGCAGCAGTACAGATCTCTGAAATTTCAAATGGCTGAAAATATATGGTACTGAGATAATTTACATAAGAAGTACAATAGGCACATTCTTACACATAAAAGACATAATTGCTCACTAAGTTAACAGTTATTGACAGCAGTGTTGATTCAAGAAACTATTGACAGAAAAGATCACAATGTCACAAAACACCCATTGCAGGGAGACCACTTAGTCACGTAAAGGGCTCGTTGCAAGAGCAATCACTGAAAAACACTTAAAATAGTCCATCGCTCGGGTGAGAACTGCACTCACTGACACATCCTGTCACACAAGCAAGCACTAGTTTCAGTACAAGATCTGTCACTTGTGTGACAACTAACACCACAGCATATCACATCACATAAGTAACCACCTTTTACACAACACAATCCATCAATTAGATGACCATTGAAATCACAATGCATTCCATCATACAAGTGACCACTGAAATCACTAAACCATTGGAGGACACACAATGAATGATCACATTCTGTCTTGTGCATGTGTGAGTATACGTTGTATGCAGGTCGGTCAATTGAAGTTGCAGCATTAGGGATCCACCTGAAACCTATGCTCCGTAATTGTGCTGGACCCCCTCAAACTGGGCACACAGTGGGATAAAATTTTTTTGGATCTAACCTAGACACCAAACTTGCAGCCTCCGTTGTTTGGATACTGTATTATGTTTCTATGCATGCTGGCACACTGGCTTACTGACATTGCTACAATGTCGTCAATGCTGTAAGCTCACAGCCTGACTAACTGTACTTCCAGTGCTACCTTTTGGCCCTTGCTATAAGTGCATGACTTGGCTAGATCGTAGTATTGTGCCTGGTCAAACTGTGAAGTTGCTGGTTGCAGTTGCTACCCCAAACAGGGGAGTAGCAGAATGTTTTGGCAAATTGACCTGGTTAACACACTTGATGCCCAGAGTTTTATAGGACCAGTGGTTGTGATAACTGGGGAGGTGGTGGCAATGACACCTGAGGGGAGTGCAAAGAGATGGGCTCAGAATGGGGGTCAACAGAAGCATACGATTCAACCCATCTGCTCCGACCCATGACGTAAAGATGTTGTGGTATGTGACATCATTACAGCGCAGAGTTTATGAGTCGGTTGTGTTTGTAGAGTCATCGTGTTGTGTTTGATGGCGCCATCTGTGTGTGTGTGTGTGTGTGTGTGTGTGTGTGTGTGTGTGTCGGATGGTCAACCTACTTTGCAGCACAGAAATATGTTGGTGGTAAGCAATTGTTTTTTTTTTTTTTTTTGGGGGGTCTCTCTTTCTCAAGTTGTAATGTCTTGTGTATTTATTGGCTATTGAATGTGTTTTAAGTTACATAGGGATGTTTGACTTTTGAATTTTTGAGATGTTGCAGTTTTTCTTTTGTTTTTTGTAGTTGTAGGTGTTGGTTTTTTCATATCAGTAGTTATGGTTGACCTATACATTTCAACGGAAATGACCGATTCCAATTTTCATAGTTTTATGTGTAGGTATTGGTGTTTTGGTACTGTCAGCTGTGGTCAAGGGAAAAGGTCTGATTCCAATTTTCGTATTCTTTTCTTTAGCCGTTGGTGTTTTGGTATCGTGAGCTGCAGTAGACCTATATAGGTCAAGAAAAGTGTCCAATTACAGTAGGTTTCGAAATTTTTTTTTTTTTTTTTTTTTTTGTAATTATGTGTGTTTTGGGATCACGGAGTGTCTTTTTTTTTACTATTATATTTAGCTGTTCCTTACATCCCCCCCCCCCCCCTCCCCCTGCCCAGGGCCACTAATTTCCTGCAGTGGTCCCATTAGTTTGATTGTAGGGAGATGTTATTGTCCTATTTATATGTATTTTCATGTTTGTTGCCTTGTGTATGTGGTGACATCATAGGCGCCATATTGGAGACACTTAGAATAGCCATTTCCACCATAATGAAGATGTCATGGGTCAAAGCAGATGGGTGGAATCGGATAATTCCATAAAACCCAAATGGGAAAGTGTATATCAGCTTGACATTGCCCAGTGACTCTGCCTGAGTGTTCCCATTTAAGTAAATTTTCCCAGTATGATGACCTTATCTAAAAGTCTTATCAGGACTGGAGTATAGACATTGGAGATAGGCGTGATCTTCTCAACCCTGACCATTACACACATGCCAGTTAGCAAATCTGAATGAATGAAGGAAGCTGGGATGCCATGCTGAGAGTAAAGTTGAGGACTGGTGTGTGCAATATGGGAGTGCAGGCCATCCAGAAATGATGGAATGTCAGAGACAGAAATGGCAGCAGAGAATTCAACAGATTCTCTGCTACCTGAAGGTGCTTACCACAGACCATACACCAGCCCACCCAATGAAGCCTTGAGGTGGGTCTTGGAGTGCAGTAGTCCATGCTGTGTAATGGAAAATTAGAGCTGCCATCCAAGTTTGGTGCCATCACTCAACCCTATCATTGTGGGCTGGATGGCGATGATGAGTGCCCAAGAATTTGGCAAGCTTGTTGAACACCTAGGATTCAAATTGCCTTTCACATTCTGTGGTGATGCAGAAAGGGGAAACACAATGAGTGCTCTACTTACTGACAAATGCTCCTGCCACAGTTTCATCTGAGATGTATGGAATTGGTGTCATCTCTGGCCAAAGTGGGCTATAAGCAATGCGAGTTAAAAGATACCACAGACCATCAGAGATGAGGAAGTGGCAATATTAACAAGGACGTGAGTAAGCCTCCCTTTAGCCTGAGAGAAATCACCAACAGGGGCATGGATGTGCAGGTCAACCTTACTAGGCAGACACACACACAGATTAGGTCCCAGCTGCAACAGTCTCAGCAGAAGAAAGGCCACACATAGCGATGAATCCTAAAAGTAGCTTTAATATCAAGGTGTCACAGATTGTGGATGGTGTCAAAGGCCTTCTGGGGAAAAGTGGTTGGTAGGAAAGTTTGTAATTTGGCAGTGGAGGTTTCACAGTACAGTTTGTGTCTGTGCCAGTCTGAGGCCACTGTTTTGGTTTTTGCAATAAGAGGCCAGCTCCGTGCTGACCTCTTATGCTGCAGTGTCTGTTGTGAAATTGATGCAACCAGTGACCCCAGTGGCACACGACAGACAGCTGCATTAATATTGTCCATTCTGGGGATACGCCAAATGTCCATGCTGGACTGAGAGATATAATCCAGGTGGTGGAACTGCATGGTGAGCAGTGATTGTTGTCTGCTGCAACATATACATGATGGGCATGTGGTCTGGAAATGTAATTAAGTTCCCAGCCTCCAGCAATGGGCAGAAGTAGCAGATTGGCTCATTGATGACAAGCACCTTCCCATCATAGGCACTCTAATGGTGTTTTAAAGCAGAAGCTCCTTTGAAAAGAAGACAAGTGGCTGCCATGAACCACTGAGGTGTTGTTGCAAAGCTGCACGTAAGGCATAGTCTCTGGCATCAACCACCAGTGCCAACTGGGCATCACGTGCTGCGTGAGCCACAAGTGCAGAATGGGCAAGGCTCTTCTTGACAGCAGTGAAGGCGGTATTAATTTGGTCCATCCATTAAAAGAAAAGACTAGGAAGAGCATCGGTCAGTAGCTCTTGAATTGAGGCTGCGTTAGGGAAGAAATCTGGTGGCCCATAATGTCACCTAGAAAAACCAAATATGCATTTGGAAGGATTAATGGTAGCCCCAAAACTGTTTAGCCATTAAAGCACTGCTGAGAGATATTTAGTTAGTTACAATATTATGAAAAAGATAGACTGCCCCTCACTATATAGCAGAGACGTTATGTCGCAGACACCACAACAAAAAGACTAGAAAACACCTAAGCATTTGGTCAGAAGGTCTTCCTTTGAAATAGACAAAACACTCAAAACACACACACACACACACACACACACACACACACACACACACACACACACACGTGCACACTCACGCATTCAAGCAAACACAACACAAACACATGACCACTGGCTCTTGCCTCGACAGCCAGATAGTGGTCATGTGTATGAGAACTGCATTTGCGTGAGTTTGTATAATGTCAATTTCGGAAGAGGGGCTTCTGACTGAAAGCTTACATGTTCAGAAGCCTTTTGATGTGCCTGTCTGTGACTCAACATCTACACTATATAGTAACAAACTATCCTTTCATAATATTGTCGTTATTCCATCCTGAATTTTCCATTGCTTGATTTAGTTAGTTAGTTAGTTACTTTTGTGTTGCTGGGATCATTTTGCATGAGAATTTGTAATGATGTGGAATGAGAAATTTTACATTACATGCTGAACATTTATAAGGCTTTTTTAAAAATACAGGTATGAGTTAGTCATTTTAATTTCTATCGACAACCTTTCACACATTAAGATAAAGAAGTTCTCCTGCTGAATAGAAGCAGACGTGAAGGAGAAACTTTTTAAGTTTGTTTTCAAATTTAATTTTGCTGTCAGACATTTTATGTTACTGGGCAAGTAATTAAAAATTTTTGTTGCAGCACTATGCATCTCTTTTTGTGCTAAAGACAACATAAAGTAATAAATGTCTTTTTTATTCTAGTATTGTAATTATGTATATCAATGTTCCTTTTGAACTGTAGTGAATTACTTACAACAAACTTCATGAGAGAAGAAACTCATATACTGTGAAACAGTAGTCAGAATGCCCAACTCTTTAAACAGTTTACAAGATGTTAGTGGGTGAGCACCACATATTATTCTTATAGCATGTTTCTGAGCAAAGAAGGCTTTCTTTCTTAAACATGAGTTACCCCAGAATGTTATATGATATTGTTGAACGAAAATACACAAAATGTGTCACCTTACTGATTAGTCTCGCCACAAGATCTGCTATGATTCTAAGTGTAAAAGTGCCTGAACTAAGTAGTTTTAGGAATTACAAAATGTGCTTTTTCCAGTTTAAATTCTCATCAATATGGATACCTATTTATTATTTCCTTGCTGTGTATTACACTTATCAGTGGTGCAGTACACCTAGATGTGCAGAACTGAATATGTCACATCTTTTTAAAATGAAGGGTGAGACAATTTGCAAAAAACCAGTCAATCATACTTTTAAGGAATTTGTTAAACATTTTTTCAGTTTCTGTATGTGTGATGGCATTGATTACAATACAGGGAGTACATGGACAAGAAAAAAAATTCCATTTTTTTCCATACCTCCCAGTTAAAAATACACTATTTCCAGGGTGATAATACACTATAACTCTGGTAAAAGTACATTTTTTCTGTGTGACTATATACATTGGCTCAGAGCTGTAAATCTTGTCATTCCTTTGAATGGTAAATGTGTTATACAGTGGCAAACTATTTCCTCGCACTTTGGAAAACAAAACCCAGCAAAAAACAATGCATTTTGGAAAGATGTTTAATGCACAGCAACATTTACAATTTATACGTTTGCATTATGGAAGTATAATGGAACTCCTGTAAATACAGCATGGTAACTACTGTAACACTGAAATCAAGTTTCGGATGTGCTTTTGTGAGATGGTCAGAGTTCATGTCACATGATCCTGCTAGCTTTTGACAGCAGATATTCAGAGCACAGGACATGTGATGTACTCCCCCAATAGTGACATTACTGTTAAGCAGTGCAGATACACAAATAGGAAAAGTTGATTATTTAAATTAATGTACATACAGCATAGCTGCAAGAAAAGTTGAGCTTTGACATATATTAGTCCCCAAAAATTTTTTGCTGTTTTTCTTTTCTGATCTTATGATTATGCAGGATCCTAAGAACACAGCTTAAATTGTGTGACTGAATATTTCTGACAGGCCTTACTATAAATTTCATTGCTGTGTGTCAAATGTTTCATGGGTTACTTACCTGAATACATGTTCTGTTGAGCATTTTTACTTTAGCATAGAAAAGCTAGTTATGTATGTAATTGCTCAAGAACTCACTTCTCCCATTTTCATTTTTAGGAGAGTTAAACTTTTTGCCAGTCTTATTGCATAATTTATAATCTATGAAAGAACTAAAATAAATATGAAGAACTAACCTTGAAACTTGGTGTTTTTTAACTTGCTTTGCCCTTTAAGACATACCAGACCACAAATATGGCAGTAAAATACTAAATAACAGCATAAATGTCAGGTCTTCATTGTTAATTTGTGAATGAGTGTCTAATGCTCTGTGATTTAAGAAATGCATTGCACATTCTCACACATAACATAATTCATCTTGTATAAAAAGAAATATATTTTGAAAGTAATACTTCTCCAACCACCATTCATTATATTTACCCACAACCTGTAACAAATTTAAGCAGTTGTAACATTACACTGATTGAAACAAGGGCCATGAGAAAGACATGTTGAAAGCAAGTTGTTGTTATGAATTACTGCTTAGTCTTTGATGTATTTTGCTGCTGGCAGAAACTTGTGTGTGCACTGTGTACTTTTTTTCTTTGTAAATGGTGCTTTTTCTTTGTAATTAAAGTTTTATTTTTAAGTTATTCTGTCATTTTTATTTTATTGCTGAAATATTATGCTGCAGCAGTGGCCTAAAGTAAAACTCTTTGTTAGAGATATCTATTACCGCCAATTGAAATTTAAAAAATTTAACTGAAAACTAATAACATGAAAAACTCCCAGAAGTCTAAAAAATTCCTGGGTTTTACCAATTTGCCCTAGGGTGGATACAACCTGCAATACTACTGTTATCTGCCTGTTGTGTATTTGCTGACATATTGTTTCAACTTACAAGAAATATTTGATTTTCCCCTGTCAGAACTATGTCCCTGGACTACATCAGCTATATGTATCATTGATACCATAAAATGTCAGTTTATATCAGAAAACACTGTGATCCACACAGTAAATTCCATAGATAGGTCACAGAAAACAGATATCAACCAGAACTCCTATATGAAGATGGCATCTGTTCTGCCACGAGTAATGGGTATAATGGCAGGGGCAATACGAATGTATTGTGTGGACTGTAAGTTGAGAATGTGGGTCTCATGGGGAGCATGCTGGCAATAAATCCCTGCAATCGCTGTATCCTCTGTGCCCTCAGTGGCTCAGAGGCACAGAGCGTCTGCCATGTAAACAGGAGATTCCGGGTTCGAGTCCCGGTTTTGGTACACACTTTCACCTGTCACTGTTGATATATATCAACGCCCATCAGCAGCTAATGGTATTGATTTAATTGTAATTTCAGAATTATTTTATTATTTAATGCTTGTAAAATTTGGCTAGTGAACATGTAAATGGCATTCTCAGTAAAACAACTCTTCTGAATCCCAAACTATCATTTGGTGAGGATTTTGTTGTGAAGGTAAGACACAATTTGAGAGAAGGAAAGTTGCTACTTACCATATAGCGGAGATGCTGAGCCATGATAGGAACAATAAAAAGATTCACACAATCATAGCTTACGGCCAGTAAGGCCTTTGTCAGCAGTAGACACACATACACACATGAACACACACACTGACGCAGGCGCCAGTCTTGCACACACATCTGCAGTCTCAGAGAGCTGAAACTACACTGCAATCAGCAGCACCAGTGCATGATGGGAGTGGCAACTGGGTAGGGGTGAGGAGGAGGCTGGGGCGGGAAGGGGGAGGGATAGTATGGTGGGAGTGGCGGACAGTGAAGTGTTGCAGTTTAGACAGAGTGTAGGAGAGAAGGTGCAGAGGGGAGAGGGAGTAAGTAGCGAAAAAGGAAAGGAATAAAAATAAAAGAAATTAAAAGACTGGGTGTGGCAGTGAAATGACGGCTGTGTAGTGCTGGAATGGGAACAGGGAGGGGCCGGGATGGGTGAGGACAGTGACTAATGAAGGTTGAGGCCAGGAGGGTTACAGGAATGTAGGATGTATTCCAGGGAAAGTTCCCACTTGCGCAATTCATAAAAGCTGGTGTTGGTGGGAAGGACCCATATGGCACAGGTTGTGAAGCAGTCATTGAGATGAGGGGTATCATGTTTGGCAGCGTGTTCAGCAACAGGGTGGTCCACTTGTTTTTTGGCCACAGTTTGTCGGTGTCCATTCATGCGGACAGACAGCTCGTTGGTTGTCATGCCTACATAGAATGCAGCACAGTGGTTGCAGCTTAGCTTGTAGATAACATGACTGGTTTCACAGGTAGCCCTGCCTTTGATGTGATAGATAACATTAGTGACCGGACTGGAGTAGGTGGTGTTAGGAAGATGTATGGGACAGGTCTTGTATCTAGGTCTATTACAGGGGTATGAGCCATGAGGTAAGGGACTGGGAGCAGGGCTTGTGTAAGGATGGACGAGTATATTGTGTAGGTTCGGTGGACGGCGGAATACCACGGTAGGAGGGGTGGGAAGTATAGTGGGTAGGACATTTCTCATTTCAGGGCGCGACGAGAGGTAGTCAAAACCCTGGTGGAGAATGTAATTCAGTTGCTCCAGTCCCGGATGCTACTGAGTTATGAGGGGAATGCTCCTCTGTGGCCAGACTGTGGGATTTTGGGAGGTGGTGGTAGACTGGACAGATAAGGCACGGGAGATTTATTTTTGTACAAGGATGGGAGGATAATTACAGTCAGTGAAGGCTTCAGTGATACCCTCGGTATATTTAGAGAGGGACTGCTCATCACTGCAGATGTGACAACCACAGATGGCTAGGCTGTATGGATGGGACTTCTTGGCATGAAATGGGTGGCAGCTGCCGAAGTGGAGGTATTGCTGGTGGTTAGTAGGTTTGATATGGATGGAGGTACTGATGTAGCCACCTCTGAGGCGGAGGTCTACATCTAGGAAGGTGGCTTGTTGGGTTGAGAAGGACCAGGTGAAGCAATTGGGGGAGAAGTTGTTGAGGTTCTGGTGGAATGTGAATAAGGTGTCCTCACCTTCAATCCAGATGGCAAAGATGTCATCAATGAATCTGAACCAGGTGAGGGGTTTAGGATTCTTGGTTTTTAGGAAGGATTCCTCTAGATGTCCCATGAATAGGTTAGCATAGGATGGTGCCACATGGGTGCCATAGCCGTACCACGGATTTGTTCGTAGGGAATGCCTTCAAAGGAGAAGTATTTGTGGGTGAGGATATAGCTGGTCATGGTGACCAGGGAGGAGGTTGTTGGTTTGGAATCCATAGGGCATCTGGAGAGGTAGTGTTCGATAACAGTAAGGCCATGGGCATTAGGAATATTAGTGTACAGGTAGGTGGCATCAATAGTGATGAGCAGGACACCATGTGGTAAAGGGAGAGGAACTGTGGAGAGTCAGTTGAGGAAACGGTTGGCGTTATTTCTCTCCTTTCTGCTACTTACCCCCTCCCCCCTCCGCACCTTCTCTCCTACCCTCCGTCTAAACTGCAACACTTCACTGTCCGCGTCTCCCACCATACTATCCCTCCCCCTTCCCGCCCCAGCCTCCTCCTTACCCCCACCCAGCCACCACTCCCATCATGCACTGGTGCTGCTGATTGCAGTGTAGTTTCAGCTCTCTGAGACTGCAGATGTGTGTGCAAATTGTGCTTGCGTGAGTGTGTGTGTGTATGTGTGTCTACTGCTGACAAAGGCCTTACTGGGCGAAAGCTATGACTGTGTGAATCTTTTTATTGTGCCTATTACGGCTCAGCATCTCTGCTATATGGTGAGTAGCAACTTTCCTTCTCTCATATTGTTACATTCCAACCTGGATTTTCCAAGTTAAGGTAGGGGAAGTAAAAAGTCATGAAGCACACCATCAATGAATCTGTGCTACATTTATGCAGAATTTTGGAGATAAAATGATGTTCAATGTGACTCAAAGAGGCCAAAGGTTGTGCTGAAGGCTGTCTTTGGACTGTTTCCTATGGTGACTGGTACCTGGATGAATGAGTTAATTCAGTGAAGAATACTGAAGTACAGCTTAGGGCAAAGGTTGAAGTAGCAAAGCTGTAGAATAGCATACATATCTGGGATGGTGCTTGCATTAGGAGTGCAATATTTGCCACAAATTTGTCAGTGTGAGGTGGAGAAGAGAGGAATACAGTTGAGTTGCTCTAAGTTGATACCTGACGGTTGCAGTGGGCCAGCTATGGTACCTTCACTGGATTCTCTCAACCAATATCATAATGCCATTTTGTAAACATCTCTGTGGCAATACCTCAGTAGATGACTGCTGTTGTCACCTGCAACTGTTAGTGCTTCACAAGTGAAAGCTGGCAACAGAGCTGTCAGGGACCTTCTTATGCTGCCTCCACTATAGGTTCCATTCAGATGGCAAATGAGGACATTCCAGGGCATAAAATCGAATTCGGCTTTAGCAGCAACAAGTTGCTCCAGTGTGAGGTGTCATAGTCTGCTGAAAACTGTAGGGCCAGGTGTGATGTGAATGTGATGCACTGTGCATTGTCATATTTCTCTTGGTGCTCCGGGTGGGAGTGCAATGGCTGGATAAAGGTCAAGAAGATCCTGCTACTGCAACATGGATGAGTTCGAGCACAAAGTTTTGCTTAATGCGACAGAACCACCATTATGCCACTGGAGTCCTTGTCAATGAGATGGGAGACAGGAATGCTAGGGAGCAACTGAAAATGTGTTAAGGAATCAGCACCAATGACTGTTTCTGTTACAATTGTGATGGTGAATTTACAGCTGAAGGTACATTGCAATCCTAGATCCAACTGGAAAGAATAGGCACCACAAATGGTGACAGACAAGTTGTTGGGAGCTGACTGCTAAAATAGTGTTGGTCTACACCCAATGAGCACGGTGTGTGTGGGTAGTCATGCAAGTCAGACCATATGTCTATAAGAAAACAAGGGTCAGATTTTCTGTCTGAGATGAAAAAGCACTCTGAGGCTGTATGTTCTCATTTGCAGATGCTGCTGGAATTTGGGTGGTTGCACAGTGGGTGAGATTGGGAAGTTTGCTTGGCAAATGCAGAGTGATTCCAGTGCATAGTGGGTTGGTCTTTGGAAGGACAACATTCATGAGTGTATTGGTGAGGATGGGGTGGTGTGGGAACAGCAGCTGGCTATGCATAACCTGCAGACACTTGAGCTGTGAGGGCTTCAGTCTGGGCCATAAGCAGCTGGAATTACTGGCTGACCAGGTGGGTACTGAAATACTGTAGCCCACTGTGCAGAAAGATGGTGTAGTTATCATGTCAGAGGCAGCTTGGTTTGGCAGTGGCAACACGAGCGGCTTGAAAACATGGGGCTGCACTTAGGGCCACAGCTACAGTGTCAGTGCAGGATGCTAATTCTTACAGTGCAAGTGTCTGCTCAATTGCAAGGCTGGCACGTGCCTGCCGAGGCAGCCAGATTGGCTAAAGCACATGGAGCAGCTCATCTGGTACTTTTCTAATGTTTGACTGCAACTGAATTTTGTACAGGCATGTTTTAGAGTCATTCAAACAACATTGGAGGGTGAGTACTGAAAAATACTGAATTTGGAAAATAAGTGGCACCCTAATAACACATCCCATTGCTCAAGTGATCAGTATTTATGCTACCATTGAAGCCACAAGAGGCCCCATCACACAAGTGGCCACTGAAATTATGACACCATCACACGATACATCAAAAACCAGTGCATTCTGCCTTGTGTCTCTGTGATTAAGCATTATACGCAGGTAAAGTGAAGTTACAGCAATGGGATCACATCTGAAACCTCTGAATCATACACTTAAATTGGGTGTACATTTGAATGAAAATATTGTTGATATAAATTGGACTCAAAACTCTCAGCCTCTACCATTTGGCATCAAGTGTTATATTTTCGTGTGGACTCGCGCATCATCATACTAGCACTGTTGCACACTGGGCAATGCTTTAAGCTTGCTGCTTGACTAACCAGTGCCATGTTCGGGCCAGTGCTGTAAGTTCACAATTTGCCCATTAGATAGCAGTACTATAGGAGGCTGAACTGTGTGACTGTCAGTTGCAGTCACTACATCGTGAAACATCTTTCAGGTACAATATAATTGACCATTCTAGCCCCTCAAGGGGATGTGTTAGGCGCAGTACGCTTGCCAAATGTGGAGTTTGAAAACTTCAGAGACATCACCACATATCAGTGCTAGCACAATGATGTTCCCACATACTAATAGGTCACCCTTTGTGGGTAATCACATGATGTGTCAGTGCTCTCAGTAGAGGTCCATGGTGCAGATGTCTTTCTTAGCCCAGTAAATGGTACAAAAAAAGGTCACTTAGAGGAAAGAAATGATGCAGTCACAAATTTTGCTACAGTGCTACAAGAGAGTGTCACAAACAACATACTGAAACTCCTGAGTAATGTGGTTTAAGGGGGGGGGGGGGGGGGGAGTTGTTGAAAGTTTGCTTTCTCATGTTTTTCCCAAATAAATAAAAAAATTTGGGTCCTAGGAAAAACGTTTCCCAATGAAAAATCAAACTACATTATATTTACGACAGAAAAGTTCCTATTTATTTTTTTCTCTAGGCCCAGTAGTTCCTGTGTTGCAAAGTATGGAAAAACTGCATGCTGTCAAAAATATTGATATAACAGCCTACAATTAATGTTTATTTTTAGTGGTGTGGGTTGAAAACATATATTAAACGTGTGTACCACATCTAAGTGCCATAGAGCCCCATTAATGGATGCATTATGTTCCGTGTGTATAACAGGGTGAAAGTGGACTATCTGGAGTAGAAGAACGAGGGAACGTAGGTTGTCAGATTGTGTCCGGGGACTTCCTTCCTTCAAAAATTGGCAAACTGAATGTTGAGCAGGTTATTCCCCATTGTATCTACCCCACTACGTCATAAGAAGAAACTACAGGATGTTCCATGGAATTATACTGATCCTCCACAGTGGGCCTTATCAGCCACTGGTGACACAACTCACAGGCATATACGGGGGTTGTTTATTGTTTACTAAATGCATTAACACTACATGAAATGCAAATATGAGTTACTAATAACACTAACACAAGAAATGCACATGGACATAATATACATAAATATATGAATACTGTTCTACACTGCCAGAGAGAAAACTGATTCTTAGTCATTCTGTAAGGCAGCTAAAGTGTTCTTCTGGGAATGACGATTTTCTTGACTGTGAGCACTGTTCAATTGTCAGGTTACAGATGGACTTTGCTCTTCCGGGATTTCCTGTCCTGTTCTCTTATATGACAAAATAACTTCACTAAGCTTGTGTTTATGTAGTAGAGGTACTTTCAGTTTACTGAGTACTTATTCACAGTTGTTAAGTGAGCTAGTATGTGAAAATGCTCAACAGCTGGAGTTGTCAACAGTCTATTATACAGAAGATCCTATCCCAAGGGTAAATCTGTCAGTATATTGATTTCATTGTATCCACTTTCATTATCTGGAATAATTTTCAAACCTTGAAGTGTACGCCTCCGGTCTACCAACATCTGAACTGACTCAGAGGCATAAACTCCAAAACTCTATAACGTAAGTGGTGGGTTACATATGTGTTATAGAACTTCAGATATTTCAACAGGCACTGAGGTTACAAAAGCGATGGAATAGCAATGTTCACATATGAACATGGTAGGAGTATTGTGTACACAAGGTATAAAAGGAAATTTCATTGGTGGAACTGTAATTTGTACTCAGGCAATTCATGTGAAAAGGTTTCTGATGTGATTAAGATTGCACAGCGGGAATTAACAGACTCTGAATCCAGAATGGTAGTTGGAGATACACACATGGGGCATTCATTAAGAAATTCAGTATTTCACAATCCACAGTATGAATAGTGTGCCAAGAATACCAAATGTCAGGCATTACCTCTCATCATAATGATGAAATCATTTATAATTCAGCTAATAAATCAAAGGCTATGTGGAGTGTTATAAAAAAAGAATGTGGAGAATACAGACAACCTTGGAAAAATATAACACTATCACATAAAAATAAAAAAGTAACAAACCCCTTAGAAGTAGCCAACACATTTAACAACTTTTTCACTGGTGTTGCTGAAAATATGTTACAATCAAACTTTAAGAGCATCCAGGCAAATGAATATAAAATAAGTGCTTGTAGAGGATCAATGTACATCAGTTCTGTTTCACAAGATGAAGTAGCTAAAGCAATAAAAGGACTAAAAAATTCCAAATCGGCAGGTATTGATGGTATACCTGCAACAATGTTAAAGAAGAGCGCATCAAACCTAATTGAAGTACTCACACATTTATGCAACTGCTCACTTCAGGCAGGCACTTTCCCTGATGTGTTAAAAACATCAAAAGTTATTCCTGTATATAAAAAAGGGGATAAAGACAATGTAAATAACTACAGACCCATCACAATTTCCTCCTGCATCTCTAAAGTACTGGAAAAAGTTATGTATGAGAAACTTATGAAATTTATAAATAAAAACAGCATCCTATGTAATGAACAACATGGATTCAGAAATAAGAGGTCAACGACAACTGCTGTCTATGAGTGCATCAATTCCATCCTAAACCTGATGGACAAAAAACAGGAAACAATAGGAGTCTTTATTGACTTGTCAAAAGCTTTTGACATGGTGGACCATAAAATTCTGCTATCAAAGCTAGAAAGATATGGTATTTTAGGTCTGTCCAACAAGTGGATAAGGTCCTTCCTGACAAATCGTATGCAGACAGTATGCGTCAAGCACACAAATATTGAACTAAAAACTGTATCTAATCACTTATCTGACTATAAACAAATAAAATGTGGTGTACCCCAAGGATCCGTATTGGGACCCCTTCTGTTTCTTCTGTACATAAATGATCTAAGCTTAAATATTGATGCACACAAATCAATCATATTTGCAGATGACACCACGATTCTACTAAAAGGAGACGATGATGAACAGTTACAGCATACAGTAAACACGGTCACGAAACAACTTAGCAGCTGGGCACAGAGTAATCAGCTTGTAATAAACAGTAAGAAAACCGTTGCTCTAAAATTCCACAATGGTCCTAATAAGGACATGTTTATCCCATCAGTCTCTATCAATGACGAACCAGTTGGTAACAGTACTGAAACCAAATTCTTAGGACTTTGGCTGCAGAGTAACATCAGATGGAATAAGCATATTGAATATCTCAATGCAGAACTGAGCAAAACATGTTATCTTCTTTGTTCATTAAAATCATGCTGTAGTGAGAAAACAGTATTGAATGCATATCATGCGTACTTTCATTCTCGTCTTAGATATGGGGTCACCTTCTGGGGAAACTCTAAAATAGCTAATAGCACTTTTAAACTGCAAAAAAGGGCCATTAGAATCTTGTTTGGGTGCACGCCTAGAGACCCTTGTAAACCCCTGTTTAAGAAATCTGGTATTCCCCCATTACCATGTGAATACATTATGGAAACCCTTTTGTTCTTTAAATTAAATGTAATCGGCAAGGACCAGAGACTCCAAAAAAACTGTGATATACATGAGCACTTTACCAGACAAAACAGAAACTTACATATGACTCAAATCAGCACAGCACTGTGCCAAAAAGGTACTTTTCACATGGGAGTTAAGCTTTATAACAAACTTCCTGAAAACATAAAAGCTATCACTGAGGTCAATACATTTGGAAAATCTCTAAAGTCATATTTACAGCATCACTGCTTCTACTCTATTGAAGAATATTTATATTTATGAAATGTGTTATATAAATACTTACGTGTAAAGTGTATTATTGTAAGCTTAAATATGTATGCCTTGAAATTACTTTCAGACTGTATATTTATAACTTGACTTGTCCAATGTCTTATGCATAAGCTGCTATGTAGACAACAGGATCAATAAAATACAATCTACAATCTACAATCACAGAGAAGGCTGTGGCTAGTGGCCTTCATTTAATGATGGAGAGCAGTGGCATTTATGTAGAGTTGCCGCTGTTAACAGACAAGGAACACTGCTTGAAATAGCTGCACAAGTCAATGTGGGATATACAACAGATGTTTCCATTAGGAAAGTGTGGCAAAATTTGGCGTTAATGGGCTATTGCACAGACATCTAAGGCAAGTGCCTCTGCTAACAGCATGAAACAATCCACCAAGATACACCAGTAGCCCAGAAGTAACTGAAAAGAGCATAAAATCATCAGGAAGCAATGCCAACTGAAAGTGCAAGAAATTGCCAAAGATATAGGGATGTCATGTGAATGGGCATATTACACGTTAACAGTGGAATTGTCTGCTAGACAGGTGCCATGACTCTTTAATGGAAGATCATAAATGCATTGTTATGGAAATGTCTGATCAATGTTTGACCTCTTTTCAGAGCAACCAACAGGAATTTTGTGCCAAGTTTGTGATCACAGATGAATAGTGAGTATATCACTACAACCCAGAGACAAAACAACATTCAAAGCACTGGAGACATAATGATTCATCACTACTGAAGAAATCAAATGCAATTCAGTCAACAGGAAAGTAATGGCATTAGCTTTTTGAGATGCAGAAGGAATTCTGCTGATAGATTACCTTTACTGTGGACATAATATTACAGGATAATACCATGCTAATTTCCTAGTCCAATTCCAGCTAAAAATATGTGAATACAGGTCAGGTTTGGCTGAAACGAAAGTCATCATTCATCAAGACAGTGTGTGCACACTCATACCAATGTTGCTGCCATGAAAAAATCATATGAGCTAAGATATGAATTATTGCCGTATTTAGCTCCATCGGACTTCAATCTCAATATTTTCCATGGTGGACAGAGACTGTCTACATACAAAGAACTGACAGCCAAAGTTGTTGGTTTTTTGCATGCATAAGGGATCTAATTTTTGAGATGAAATCAAGGCTGTGCAGTCCTAAAGCACTAATCACGCATTGATCAGCACAGTACCGAAAACAGAATCGAGTAGGTACTGTCTCATATGCCAATTGGAAGAGTAGGCAGTGCCACACCTCCAGAAACTCAGGAGTTTGTCTCCTCCTGTCAATGCTGATTTGACCAGTGACCCATAGTTGGTCAGCCCAGTTTGGTTGCAGACTTCAAGAACATCAGTACTGAGTATTAGAAAGACAATACTTTGCCTGCATTCTGTGAGTAGTAATAGACTGTCAGTTTACTTGCACATAGGAGGCACAACAAGTTAAGTAATAGTTCTCTGTTTTGTAGAAATAAAGTGTTATATTAATCTTCAAGTGTTTTGTAGATGATTTTGGATTCCTGTCACCTATCTTCGTTATACTTTGCTCTGTCGCAGCATGGGATTAATATGTCTCCCTTTTCTTTGAGAAGCACATTGCAACTAATTGTTCTTTCTTTTGCCTGGCTTCTACTTATAATTTTTTGTAGTGCTCCTCTCTTTAAAATGCTCTCTAGTCCAGCAGCTCATTACAACCTCCATGCATTCCATCATTCCTACCTTTTGATGCAAAACAACATGAATGGGATGAGTACTATGCTCAGTTCATTGCTCATTGCGCCAAACATCAAATGTGAGGTACTGTGAAACTTCATTATTTCTTGTCAGTGGCTGGCACAGGAGTTTACCACCTCACCCAGAAGTCATTCCCAACTAGTATGCTGGAGTTGCTAGATTTTGAAGATTGTTTCCTGCCTCACTAAGTATTATGAGAATCAGGTACAGGTTGTTGCAGTTCATTACGAGTTCTTTTGCTTGAGGAAGAAGTCAGAATGGTCATATTGTCAGTGGATCACTGAACCTCAGGGTTTGACACAACAGTGTCCTTTTCATTGTACCTGTGGACAGTACTATAGTGCCGCAACGATCTGTGATGCAATTGCACACAATGTGCCAGACAATAGGTTTCATTAACAAATTCTCAAACATTTTGATCTTAAATTAAAACAAATTATTGAACATCAGGACTCATGATATGTCATGCAAAACTTTGAGGTAGCTCGAATTTGCAGTGTAATGCAAATTGTCAAACAATTATGGCCTTGCAAATGACCACCACACACAAATAGGCTATCTTGCTGTAGCCAGAGTAAAGGAGTTTCAACGAGTGTGTCTGCTGTGAAATCATGTCCCTGCTGCCTTCCACACATAAAAGACAACATTACCCTTCATGAAATATGACTTGTTTTGCTTGTGGAAAGCCAGGTCATATACAGTCTGTGTGCTTGCAACAGAAAAAGAATTCCACCCACATTCACTCTTGTAAGCTCACTCAATGAATGGAGATTTTTCTAAACCAGCTACCGGTACTGGTAACAATCAAACTAAGGATGTTCCTTCACCCCACCTGACTGCTGTGCAGTATCAGTCAAATAAACTGTCTGTGAACTTTGTCAGTGCTGGACGCTGTAAGCAACTTCAGTTAGACACTGGCACTTCCATTACATTGCTTAATCAAGCCACTTATCAACAGTCAGGCCAGTAACAGTTGACAAAATCTTGCAGGCAGCTTACTGTGTACAACAGTTTCACACCAGAACAGTGGAACAGTCACATTTACAATTCTGCGTTAGCAAGACTGTGAAGATATTACTAGGTGAGATTTATTTGATCTGTTTAGTCCTTGTATTTAGGACAATGTAATCTCTGTTTCTGCTTTCAACCCAAAAGACAGCATTACTGAATTGATAGAGCAGCTTCCTGATTTATTTTCTGAAGGATGTGGCAGAGCAAATAATTTTGTGGTGCACATTACAAATGAAGGACAATGTGCAACCCAAGTGTTCTTGGTGCATCCCATCCATTATGCACTTAGAGAAAATGTTCCAAGTGAACTTAAAGAATGGCAAGACAATGGTGTTATTGCTCCTATCCAGGCTAGTCAATAGGGTTTTCCCTTAGCAATCTTACCAAAGGCCTTCTGGAAGACTTTGTCGTTGAGTTGAATTTAAATCCACGGTGAATCCACAATCAATAATTGATACTTATCTGTTGCCTCACCCTGGGGAATTGATGCACAGGCTTTGTGCCAGTCACCATTTTTCAAAAACTGACTTACACAATGTGTATTTGCAAATTCTGCTAGTTGTGGATCTCAGAAAGTTTTTGTAATCAATACAGATTTAGGGTTGTTCAAATTTTTGTGCGTACCCTTTGGCAACGCTTCCACACTTGGCATATTCCAATTCTACTTGGAATAGCTTACTGCAAAAGTTCAGTAGTGTTCAAATTACGTGGATGCCACTGTGGTTCCAGAATGTTCACTGGAGGAACATATCAGTAACCTTCATATGCTTTTTCAAGTGCTTTCAGCTGCACGTTTGAAGTGTCACCAGGACAACTGTACCTTTTTCCAGACTGAAATTCAGTATTTAGACCACGTTTTTCATAGCCAAGGTGTTCATTCCCTTCAATCACATTTGTTGGCCATCCAGGACCTCTCTGCCCCATAGAACATGACAGAATTGCTGTCAGTTCGTGGAAGTTGACATATTGTACTGACAGGTTGTGGCTCCACTGCATCATTTGTGCCAGAAGAATGTGCCTTTTGTTTGACCTGAGAGTGTCAGGATACGTTCCAGAAACTTAAAATTGCCCTGTTGAGTGACAGGTGCCTTGTTCATTTTGATCCCAATAAGACTGTGATTTCGGAAATGGGAGCTGTGCTCTCATACAGATTTTGTTCACAGGACAGGCTGGTTACTTTTGCTTTCAAGTTATTGACCAAGACTAAATGGAGCTATTCCAAAATCAAGAAGGAACTGCTCACTATTATCTAAAGCATGATAAAGTTTCACCATTATCTGATTAATGTGAAGTTTTGCCTAGTGATGGATCATAAGCCATTTCAGACTTTGTTTCATCTGTACCATCATGCACAGCTTAGAAGCTGCTTTCTTGTTGTCACAGCATCAGTATGAAATACTGTATCACCCACATCAAAGCATACAAATGTTGATGCTCTTTCTCACCTTCCTGTTGGTCCTTACTCTGAATTTGATGCACAGGGTGCTGAACTTTTACAAACTTTTGCCCCGAACTATAAGAAAATTGCACAGGCCACAGAAGAAGACCCTGACCTGAATTACACCCCTACTGCTTGGCCTTGTTCAGCGAAAAACATTCACAATTCTTTTGTGTGACAATATTTTGTTCATAGACATAGCCTCTCCATCCAGTACAGCGTAATTTTATTGCAACATGACTTTGGGCAATTGTGTGTGCTTATTTCTAAAGCACTGCAAAAAGATGTGTTGCAATTACTTCACCAAGGACATTGGGAAATTGTATCCACATTGGCACTGTACTTGGACAGTCACAGATGCCCACACTGAGCATATGAAGTGAGAGTGTAGCACTTAAGCTGAGACTCTATAGGTTCCACCGCAAATGTTTTTAGCTTGGCCAAAGTCTGAATCGCCATGGCAATGAGAGCGTACTGACTTTGCTGGTACCTTTTGGAGCACATTGGCTTATTGTTCAAAAATGCCCAAATGTGTGTGAATTCCATATGGACCAAACTGCTGAGGTCATCTGTCCCTAGACTTATACACTATTTAAGCTAACTTATGCTAAGAACAACACACAAGCCCATGCCCAATGGTGGACTCGAACCTCCAGCGGGAGGTGCTGCACAATTTTGACATGGCGCCTCAAACTGAGCAGCCACTCCATGTTGCAGCTTATTGTTATGGACTATTTTAGCAAATATCCATTTGCACTGCCCGTGAACTCGACTACATTGCTTACAAGGGAGCACCCCCCTCAGATTTAATTATAATTTGGCACAGTGGATAGGCCTTGAAAAACTGAATTCAGATCAATCGAGAAAACAGGAAAAAGTTATGTGGAACTATGAAAAAAATAAGCAAAATATGCAAACTGAGTAGTCCAGGCACAAGATAGGCAACATCAAGGATAGTGTGAGTGCAGGAGGGCTGTGGTCTCGTGGTTAGCGTGAGTAGCTGTGGAACAAGAGGTCCTTGGTTCAAGTCTTCCCTCAAGTGAAAAGTTTACTTTCTTTATTTTCGCAAAGTTATGATCTGTCCGTTCGTTCATTGACGTCTCTGTTCACTGTAATAAGTTTATATTTGCTGGATTCATATTGCCCACGGAATACATCTCACATATTTAATGCACTCTCGTCCAAAGTAGCGAACAGTCAACTGCCAGCCAGGGAGCCTCGTTAGCAGGAATACTCTCTCTTCCGTGCGCTGTCGTCGACTGATGTGTGTTTCGTTGATTGTTTAGGTGTAGCGTCCCCTTACTACGGCGCAGTTACCTTGCATTGGATGGACGGAGGGACAGATAATAATTGTCTGAAAATAAAAAATTAAACTTTACACTCGAGGGAAGACTGGAACTAAGGACCTCTCATTCCGCAGCTGCTCACGCTAACCACGAGACCACGGCGCTCCTGAGCTCATACGATTCTTGATGTTGCCTACCTTGCACATGAACTACTCAGTTTGTATATTTTGCTTATTTTTTTCATAGTTCCACACAACTTCTTCCTGTTTTCTCGATTGATCTGTGTTCAGTTTTTCAAGGCCTATCCACTGTGCCAACTTATAACTAAATCTGAGGGGGGTGCAATGGGGAGGTTCCCTTGTTAGTACCATCCAGACAATGTCATATATTTTTTGCTTGGAAGGTTTGCCTGAAATGTTGGTTACAGTCTATGTACCACAGTTTACAGCTCAGGACTTTGAACAGTTTTGTATGGCCAATGATATCACTCCTATTACCTGTGCTCTGTTTCATTCTCAGTCAAATGGAGAAGCTGAGTGATTTGCGCATATGTTCAAGTAACAGATGACCAACCTATGTGCCTCCCACACATGGCTAACCAATCCCAGCCCCCCCGCCATGGTCTATCGCTGGAGGGGCTTCTACAGTGCCAGTGCCACTGCCCACTGCCCACTGCTCCAGTTGGTGCACTCACTCTAGTGCATGGCACCTCCCATGCTCTACAAATATCGCTTCGTGCCTAATGCTTCCACTCTTTTCAGAGTTTTTGGTTGCACTGGGTGCTAGAAGAGGGGAACAATTCTTTGAAATTTGTGTGCTTGCATATATTTAACTTGAGGATCTGCTGGGTTGCTGTGCCACCATCAGAACAAGATTCGTACTTGTCACTTGTGAGAAATCTTCCACAGATTTTCTGTCCCCAGATTCAGATCCTATCAGGATCCTTTGGCTGGTATGGGTGCAACTGGATGCCTCTTCAGCACTGCCTGCGAAACCGGTGGAGCTGGATCCCATCTTTCTCAACACTGCATCAGCTCACCTTCCAAGCACTCATCCCAGTGCTCACCTGGCCTTGTGTTGGTCCTAATTGTGGCTTCCCCTGCCATACAGTTTCCTGCCCCTCCCCCATCACTTGTTTCTGTAAGATGGCTCCCTACACAACAATGGTGCAGCATTTTGGGGGGAGGAAAGTGCAGTCTAAAAGCATTGTCTGAACACCAAGCAGAGCAGTACTATGAAATGACATCAAGACTGCTGTGACCCACATATCAATGGAAAGAGCGGGCAATGCCACACCTTCAGGAAGACAGGATTCGGTGGCCCCTGTCAACACTGATTTAACTTGCAGCCCATCACTGGTCAGCTCAGCGTGATTGCAGGCTTTGAAAGCATCAGTACTGAAAATTAGGAAGGTTACACTTAGCCTGTGTTCTGTGAGCAGTAATAGATTGTCAACGTACTTACATAATATGAGGCACTACAAGTTAAATTATGGTTCTCTTCTTTGTAGAAATAAAGTGTTACAGTAATCTTCAAGTGATTTGTACAGACGATTTTGCACTCCTGTCAGCAACCATCACAACACTCTCCTTCCTTGTTGGTGTTGGTGCTGACTCCCACGGTAGCTGACACAAGAAAGGCAATGGAACATCATTGGGGCAAATGTGTTAGTATACAGAAGACAACATTGAAACATTAAAAAGTTTCCCTCACGTGAGTCGTTTATTTCTATTCCATTCAATAAACTTTTCAAACTACCTCACACATTAATGGCTTCCCATTGCGGTCACAGGAGGTGAAGAGTGTTACTTGCTGACAACAGCAATATAAAAATTGAAAACAGGACACCAGAAATGTTAGGAGTAAAAGCTAACAAGGCACTTATATCAGTCCCAGATGGTTACTCTTAATATTAAAAAGAGACTAATAACAGCCAGCCAGAATGGCCATGCGGTTCTAGGCGCTACAGTCTGGAGCCGAACGACCGCTACAGTAACAGGTTTGAATCCTGCCTCGGGCATGGATATGTGTGATGTCCTTAGGTTAGTTACATTTGATTAGTTCTAAGTCCTAGGCGACTGATGACCTTAGAAGTTAAGTCGCATAGTGCTCAGAGCCAAGACTAATAACAAGAACTTCTATACAAGTAAAAAACCTAATACAATAAGCCTTAAAGTACAATATGAGACCATAGAGTCTGTAGCTAGCACAAAATTTTTAGGTATGTATGTTGATCAGCAATTAAAATGCGATGAACGTTTGTCATTTTCGTACAAATGTGGGTTCCAGCTTCCAGGTATATAAGCTTTTCTGTTGTGTATGTGCACTTTTTGCAACAAAAACATTTGAATATCATTGCAAAGACTGCAATTCACCCCCCCCCCCCTCCGCCCCCCCCAAAAAAAAAAACAGTTGAAGACATTTATGTGAGTTGATATCATGTGACTTGAATTGACTTGACATGCAATGATGTGACGGTCAGTGTCAATACACCTTGACATGATGGTGCCACGACGTGACAGTGCCATGACGGCCAGTGTGAAATGGCATTAAATAAATAATATGTTACCAAAAATGCGAGTTATGATTTGTGAATGCAAGCGCTGTATAAATTTTGGATTATATGTGGGGAAACAGTGCCCGAGTATAATGTGGCATGTATTACACTAAACGTTAGTTATTCAGGAAACCAATAACATTCTAACATCTTGGAAGAGTAGTGTGAGTTCAGATGATATTTACTTGCCAGCTGTTGGTAAGTTTACCATAGCAGACAGCATTTTCATATTTGAGTCTTATTTCTTTTATAAATGTGTTTGTGGCGTCTGATTTGTCCCTTCATGAAATCTATTTTTGGCTACAACATTTGGATTTATTCTTACTTGTATTCAACTCTTTGTCACAGCTGTAATACCGTAACCTATGCTATATCATCGATACCCACCCATATTGTTTCAACTGACACCATACTGAAAGCTGTGAAACTATACAAAACTTGTTGCATTCTTCGTTACTGGTAGCTCGTGGTACTATTGCAGGAGGGCACAAGGTGTGGCATCATGTTAGCTACATGAGTGATCCGAGCTTGAATAATCGTGTATTATTTTCAATCCTCGATGGCGACTTGTTACACTGAGTTCAAAAAAAATACCCTGGGAGGCGCCAGAACGCCATTCTTACAACTACTTGTACCTGTGGGGTAAAGTGCCGACAATTTACATGTAAAAGATCGTGTTATTGCAATTTAAAGGAAGAAAAAGCGAATGCAACATAGCGGACTAGAGCGAAAATTTGTTCGTTTTCTGCAGTAGATAGCATTCCGATTGCTTAGTTCTGGAAAAAGAAAAATCACATCTGACTGAGCAATTAGTTGAAAGACAACTCCAGCTTACCAGTAGACACTTCCATAAATTCGTAAGCGTCGAAAACCTTGTGCAACATGACACATGTTCCAAGTTAGACCTGGTCTACTTCTTCTGTTCGTGTCACTATGCAGGCGTAAAGACACTGATATTCTCATACTGCAAGTGTTCGGCATGTAAACATTGTCAATTTGTTAACAATGGTAAACGCCTACTGCATTGGAAGTGCCGGCTCCTACCTGTTGGGAAAAAAAAGTAATAATAGTAATAATAATAATAAAACCCGTGGAGGCCCGGGAAAAGAATAGGCCTCCGGTATGTTCTGCCAGTCGTAGAAGGCGACAAAAAGAACAAACCACTAAGAGGGCTAACCCCCCTTTTAGGGTGATTAGTTGGTTCAGGACAGAACTAAAGAAGCCTCGGACAAGCGCCATCATGGTCGGGGACGACGCTTGAACCCTATGCCCGCCCACAATCGTAACGACACTGCTAGCCAACTGGAAAATGATTCAAATCCAAATAGAGGTGTTTTGCAGGACATGCTTCCTGCAACTACCCTAGAAGGAAAACAAAGACAGAGGATGAGATGGTCAGATGAAGTTAATCGACACCTCATGTTCTGTTATTACCAAGCAACTAACCAAGGAACTAACACAACTGGATACAGATTACAGGTATACACAACATTTATTACCAGATACCCAGAATTAAAATTTTTAACACAACAACGACTAGCTGATCAGATCCGTGTAATAATCAAAAATAACAGGATACCCCAGTCAGAATTAGAAAACATCAAACAACAAGTACAACAGATACTGGAACAAAATAATGTGCAATCAGAAGAAGAAGAAGAAAATACAGTAAGGGACTCAAACATCCCAGAACAAACAAACAAAGAACAACACGCATCAATTAAACAATCAGAGGAAAACGAAATCTTAAGACAGCCACCAGAACAAGCACAAATAGAACACGAAGTGACTCACATGTTAGATATAGGAGAAAAATTTCAGCTGACATATATAGAATACAAAGACACAAATACAGACATCAGACCATTCTTGCATAGACCGCCAAATACGCCACAAGTCGAAAAAACAATAAAAACTATCAACACAATCATACAGAACAAAATAAATGAAAACACAATTATGGAAGAGTTACAACAACTGGTTTGTATAGGAGCACTCACTACACTAAATATACACACTAGGCAGAGATCAGAACCAACCAACACACAGAAGAAACCCACAAAACCAGCGTGGCAACACAGGCTACAGATCAGAATAGAAAAACTGAGAAAAGACATCGGACAGCTAACACAATTTATAAGAAATGAAATGTCAGAAAAAAAACGAAAAAGGTTAGGTAAGATCTCACAACAAGAAGTGATAGAGCAATTAGATGAAAATAAGCAGAAATTACAAGCATTGGCCAAACGACTTAGAAGATACAAAAAAAGTGAAAATAGAAGGAAACAAAACCAAACATTCAACACAAACCAAAAGAAATTTTACCAGACAATAGATAAAACACACATTAAAATAGACAATCCACCAAACATAACAGACATGGAACACTTCTGGAGCAACATATGGTCAAACCTGGTACAACACAACAGGCATGCACGGTGGATACAAGCAGAAACAGATGGATACAAGATGACACCACAAATGCCTGAAGTGATAATTTTGCAACATGAAGTCACCCAAGCAATTAATTCTACTCACAATTGGAAAGCCCCTGGAAAAGATAAAATAGCAAATTTCTGGCTAAAGAACTTCACCTCAACACATTCACATCTAACTAAATTATTTAACAGTTACATTGCAGACCCATACACATTCCCTGATACACTTACACATGGAATAACTTATCTGAAATCTAAAGATCAAGCAGACACAGCAAACCCAGCTAAATATCGCCCCATAACATGCCTACCAACAATAAACAAAATATTAACTTCAGTCATTACACAGAAATTAATGACACATACAACACAGAACAAAATTATAAATGAATAACAAAAAGGCTGTTGCAAAGGAGCACGAGGATGTAAAGAGCAACTGATAATAGATGCAGAGGTGACATATCAAGCTAAAACTAAACAAAGGTCACTACACTATGCATACATTGATTCCCAAAAAGCTTTTGATAGTGTACCCCACTCATGGTTACTACAAATATTGGAAATATACAAAGTAGATCCTAAATTGATACAGTTCCTAAACATAGTAATGAAAAATTGGAAAACCACACTTAATATCCAAACAAATTCAAATAATATCACATCACAGCCAATACAGATTAAGCATGGAATATACCAAGGAGACTCATTAAGTCCTTTCTGGTTCTGCCTTGCTCTGAACCCACTATCCAACATGCTAAATAATACAAATTATGGATACAATATTACTGGAACATACCCACACAAAATCACACATTTGCTTTACATGGATAATTTAAAACTACTGGCAGCAACAAATCAACAACTCAACCAATTACTAAAGATAACAGAAGTATTCAGCAATGATATAAATAGGACTTTTGGAACAGACAAATGTAAGAAAAATAGCATAGTCAAGGGAAAACACACTAAACAAGAAGATTACATATTGGATAACCACAGCGACTGCATAGAAGCAATGGAAAAAACAGATGCCTATAAATATCTAGGATACAGACAAAAAATAGGAATAGATAATACAAATATTAAAGGAGAACTAAAAGAAAAATATAGACAAAGACTAACAAAAATACTGAAAACAGAATTGACAGCAAGAAACAAGACAAAAGCTATAAATACTTATGCTATACCAATATTGACCTACACATTTGGAGTATTGAAATGGAGTAACACAGACCTAGAAGCACTCAATACACTAACACAATCACAATGCCACAAATATAGAATACATCACATACATTCAGCAACAGAAAGATTCACATTAAGCAGAAAGGAAGGAGGAAGGGGATTTATCGACATAAAAAACCTACATTATGGACAGGTAGACAATTTAAGAAAATTCTTTATAGAACGAGCAGAAACTAGCAAAATACACAAAGCAATCACTCATATAAATACATCGGCTACACCACTGCAATTTTATAACCACTTCTACAACCCTTTAGATCACATAACATCAACAGATACGAAGAAAGTAAATTGGAAAAAGAAAACACTACATGGCAAGCACCCGTATCATCTAACACAGCTACATATCAATCAAGACACATCCAACACATGGCTAAGAAAAGGCAATATATACAGTGAGACGGAAGGATTCATGATTGAAATACAGGATCAAACAATAAACACCAGATATTACAGCAAGCATATTATTAAAGATCCCAATACCACAACAGATATATGCAGACTTTGCAAACAACAAATAGAAACAGTAGATCACATCACAAGCGGATGTACAATATTAGCAAATACAGAATACCCCAGAAGACATGACAATGTAGCAAAAATAATTCACCAACAACTTGCCATACAATATAAACTAATAAAACAACACGTTCCCACATACAAGTATGCACCACAAAATGTACTGGAGAATGATGAATACAAATTATACTGGAATAGAACCATTATAACAGATAAAACAACACCACATAACATACCTGACATCATACTCACTAATAAAAAGAAGAAATTAACACAACTAATCGAAATATCCATACCCAATACAACAAATATACAAAAGAAAACAGGAGAAAAAATTGAAAAATACATCCAAATGGCTGAGGAAGTCAAGGACATGTGGCATCAGGATAAAGTTGACATTATACCAATTATACTATCAACTACAGGAGTCATACCACACAATATCCACCAGTACATTAACGCAATACAGCTACATCCAAACTTATACATACAACTACAGAAATCCGTAATTATTGATACGTGTTCAATTACCGGAAAGTTCCTAAATGCAATATAACATATACCGTACAGTTAAAAGGAAGTGACGCTTGATCAAGGTCCGCGACACTTTCCATTTTTAACCAGACTTAACGTCTGAGAAAGTAAAGAAATAATAATAATAATAATAATAACACGGGACAACAAAATTTAACTTTTTTCATGCTTTGGAAACAAAGTTAACTTGCATATGAAATCGAGGGAACTGAATACGAAAATGACAATAAAAATCCTGATTTGGTTCGAGTTTAAGGTGATTGTAATGCGTCTGATTTATCTAGTGTTCGTGAGAAACAAACAGCAGTGCACACAGTGGAAGTGGTAAAAAAACGACTTATCTAGATATTAGAAATGTGCGTTTTTGTCTTTTGCTTGTACTGTAGGTCTGGAACATCTCTAGCGATCGTTCAACAATAATCATTAAGCATAAAATTGCTCCCATGGCTCTGATATCGATTTTACATTGTGGGTATCACTTGGTGGAAATGTTCCTCTTGTTCATCGCTGATGGCACCGCAATCTTCACGGAAGAAGTCTATGAGGAGTGGCTAGCGTTTTTTTACTGATGGGAAGCATTATGTTAGTTATCCCACTCGCACAGAAAAGGGCAATATCTTGTACAGTCGAGCTGCAGGCCAAGAACTATGGCTGAACTCTAAGATATTTCAATCGTGTTCACTACAATTCACAGATCCCAACAGTTTTACAAGCTGGTCTGTGTCTCCTTCCGGCGCACTGGATAACCAATTAGATTTGTTGGCAACACAATTCCGTTGTTCACTAACACAGCTTTCAGACGTATTTTTGATGCATCTATGAACAGTTAACATTCAACGGGATTTTGTTCTGTGTTAAGTTTACTCATGAGACCATTTACATTTTTACGACACTCTAGATCACTTCCCACTGAAAAACAACATTTCAGAGCCTTTGGTGTGTCTGAAAAACAGATACGTTAACATCTTCCGCAAGACCTCCCCACTGCTTGAGTCTAGATGCCAGCAATTCTGACAACCTCAGGTCCCTCACTAAATCATTGCGATTAGATGATCAGATTTTGATTTTGAAGTCAGGATCAGTGAATCACGACGAAACTACAACAGCTTTTGGCACACCTGTGTCGAGTTTGCCTGGTGGCTTCATCGGGTGAGCCACTGTAGTAAAATGCGGGAGGTTGTGGAACACATAGTTCTTGAGAGTGTGGCACAGCACGAACGGTTGAAGGGTTGTTGGGACAAATGGAAGGCCACTATTTTCTGGATACGCGCTTACTTGGAGGAATCATGTTAAAATTGCAGTTTGTAGAATGATCGGTTGGCTCTCTCCATATCAAGGAAACAGCAAACGGCATGCTTGGTCGTTTTACATGAAGCCAGGCCCACAAGTCTGTAGAATACGTATTACAACAAATGAACAGCACCCACTTCTCGTCCATATCTCCCACTTTACAACAAAAACACAAGTAGTTGCCGTTGTTTAACATTGGCATTAATTTCTTTTTGGACTGGTGGTGTTCTTTAACATTGGTATTAATTTCTCTTTGGATTGGCAAATGTTACCTCACCGCAAATATAGCAAAAATTGACTGCACTGTTCACATACTCACGCGACGTGTTTCTGGTCAGCATATATATAAAATTCTCACTTCGACCACTATAAACATACAAGTCCCAGTAGGCCTTCACTTTGCGTGGTACTAAATTAGTTTTTTAATGGTCGAGGGTCACCTTATCTCAAACATCAATTTTCTGTGCACTGTTAACACATTTAGGCGACATGTGTCAAATTAGCCAGTTCAGCTAACGATAAAAGATATAACACAACAAAGTAACCTAATATCTCACCACTACCACATCTGTGAATGCAAATTATAGCTACGCAAGAACTCTACGCATCATGTTTTCCCAGTTAAAGTTTTTAATACGAACTAATGTATGACTTTCAGTGTTGTCAGTTAATTTCAAGAAAAAGCACCTAACGATGGTAAAATATCCGCTTTTATGTTTTCAGTGAAAAAATATACCTTTTCCCTCTTAGCAATAATTTAGAAAGCCGCTTAACTACCGCATAAAAGTAATGTTAATTTAGGAAGATTTTTCTGACTGAAGAATATCCCAAATCCAGCAGATTTAATGGAAAAAAACTACTAAATTGGCAACACTGATGCGGTTGTTGATTTTTCTTTGTCGATGTTAGGGTACTAGCAATAAGATCAGCGATAAAGCTAACGGCCAAAAAATGGATGTTTAATAAAGAAGCAGACAATTGCTGTTGTAACGAACGCTTATTTTGCTCACATAGCCGTATCCGGCGATAACAAACTACTTCGACACACGAACCAACCCTCAAAAGCTTAGGTCAGCGCCTTCAAATTAATAAGAAATAAATATTTTTACATCCGAAGCATTTTCACTGTTAACCCGTGTAATTTACGTTCGGCAGCCGAAATCGCATCTTGCAGTGCCACTCAGACAGAGGCGTTGTTTGAAGATAGCTTGTAGTAGATAACCTATTTACAGCAATAGTAAATGTACCTCATAGCCTTTTGTCGTGAAAAAATTATTCTCCTCGCAAGCGAAAATGCTAAATGATTCTGAGTTCCACACTAATAAATTAGTACCTTCACTTTCTGTCATCAGCGAATATCTGAAACTACTGCAGATGTGAAAAGGCCATCTGAAAATCATTTACCTGAGAGCAAAATAACATGTACAAATTTCATGAAAATTACTCTCTCTCAGCTAGGAACATCGTAGATTGCAAATAGTCCTACCAAAGTGCTTGCGGTCGTAGACTTAACGTTGGTCTTGCACATTTCTTTTGCAAGAAAATACGTTTCCTTCATCGCTACCTTCCCAACAAGCTGTTATGACTGGAATCCTCCTATCCCTTAACCATCTCATATCCAGGATACGCACTGATGACAAACCAAAAACTGAAATACTTTTACACCATACTTTCATAAAATGTTCGACTTTTTCTTTCTGAAGGATCTTCACAAAACAACTTTTCATCTCTTCTCAATAGTGAAACAAAAAGTTCATAAATGTAATAATTTTTAACTGTATTAAATGAAATATTGTAACCTAATACGGCTGTAGTAAGTGGTAGAGTTGAAAAGCAATACTCAAAGGAGAAAAACGAAAGCCACTTTACTGTGTGCATTACACGTTTGGATGCAAGTGTTCGTCAAAGACAAGTAGGCCTACATTATCAAACGAAAGAACCTGCAGATTAACGTAATAGACTGATCCTTCAATAGTCACAAAATGTAGTACAAAATTCATTGTATCGAAACAGTGTTGAAAAGTGGCTTTCATTATGGATGCTACCATTTTTTAAAGTCGGGAAGTATTTATCAACAAATCTGTCACAGTACACATGTTTGGCGACTAGTTTCGAACTAACTTGTTCAATCTCAAGCATGGCTTACTGAGGTTGCACTAAAAGTGTCTGATCTTACCAACTAGGCACATGTTAATTCTGACAGTCATCTACGATTACTTTGTAAACCATCTTTTGCCAGTTTGATGTCCGTTATTAAGATCAGGCGCTTCCGTTGCATTCTGAGTAGGTCATGCTTGAGATTGAACCACCTGGTTCGAAACTAGTCGCCAAACATACGTACTGCAACTGCGACAGCTTTTTAATAAACATTTATGAAAATATACATATATAAAGATGTTGCTGGTCCTGCAACAACTACACGTAGAAAATGTAAAAAAATAAAATAAAATAAAACATTCCAAATGCTTGACACCAATAGTTCCATTTTGGGGCTACTGTAACAGTCATAATCTTTCCCGCGCGTGTCTCATCAACCATGTTCACGGCTGACAACAAAAGACTGCCGACAATACGGCCACTGCCCGCCAGCAGCCTCTGTCTCTGCAGCCCTGCAGCGCCTGCGACACGGCAACCTGCCACACAGCTCAGATTTACGGTAGCTCCCAGGAGCTATAGCAGTTCAAGCATCTACTGTGAACGATGACGGAGTGATATTCAACTGCGCTTCGCTGCAGTCCCGTTTGCAACCATTTATCACTCCTCATGTTTATTGAGTCTTTGAGCATACAGAGCACCGCACTTTCCAACGACGCGAAAAGTGCGTACCTCTTGTCCATTCACCGGCAATTGACGAAAGTTGCAGCGTAAACCGGTCCAAGTCAGAACTGATGTTAGCTTAAAGATATTAAGTACGAAAGCTTCTGAATGGTTGCCTCGAGTCAGTGATTACCGAAATGTTGCTCTCTCAGCCAAAACCACGCTGTAATGTGTCGACCTGCCACTGTACGTCATTTTAAAACGAAAGAAACTATTCATAATGAGATAAAGCTTCCAAGGTTTTCACTGGCCAGTTAAGTGGCTACAACAGTATGTTTGCTGAGAAAGGAAATTTCAACAGTACTCTTACGCTCTGGTTTGGGGTGAGGAAAGGAAGCAGTTTCTTACAAAATAAAACTCAGAACTACTGAAAGACTTTTTATTAATTAGTAAACATTGTAATGCGACCACTTTATAATAAGTAGACCTACCTGCTACCTGTAATGTACTGACACTGAGAAAGTAAAAATTTGTGTAAGATACTGGTATGGAAATGTTATTTTGCTCTTAGGTGGATAAAATTTACATGCACACGGCTACTGTCTACGTTCACATTTTTAATAGCGGTGGGAAGTTTTTACACTGGCTGGTAAAATGAAGAAAAAATCGTGCAAAGCCACTTGAAGCTTGCAGTACCCAGAGCTACCTGGTATTTCAGTCGCAAAGAGAATAGCGGCGAATGAGCTTACGACGGATGCCTGTGACATACACTTTCTACAGGTAAATATAGATGACATGCAGCTTTCTTGAAACTAATACGAGTATTCTATGGATACGTCTCTCACTCTCAGTTGCGAAAATAACTATTTTTCTTTTGCTACAACCACTTTCCTCCATCCCTCGCTGGGACGACCAATTTATCTAATTTTGCAATCGTGGTTAACAAAGAGACGAACAGCTCAGTAAATGAGGATCCTCCTGAAAGAATTGTCTTAGAGTCAGAGAACAATTAACCTTCGTTTTTCAGAACTCTCATATTCCAATATTTCGGAAAATAGAAACAAGCATCCTCAACCGAATTATTTGTATCTCCTTCACAGTGAGTGAGACAGCTAAAATAATAGTTGTTCCGCAGTGTAACACTATGATGTACAACTCGTCATAGACTCCTTAAGATTGGCATTCTATCTACTTCTCAGTTATTATTGTCACCGAATAGCCCACATTTCAGTATTATTTTTGCATCTCGTTTTTTTCTGTAAAACTGGATTAAGGCAGCATAGCAGTTCGCTACATTCCAATTACACTACAGTTCAGTCCTCTGAAACAGGTTGACAGTGTATGCAAATCTTTATAAATGATCTTTTACTTATATTAATTTACTTTTACCGACATGAACCGATAGAGGAACCAATGTTTTAAACAGACTGGCCATGTATTCTGGGGCTGGAGATTATAGTCTTCATCTCGCCACCCAGGTTTAGATTTTCTATGGTTTCCCTAAGTTAGGCTTTTTCAGGCAAATGCCAGGAGAGTTTCCACTATAAGGCTACCTCATGTTCCACCGTTGTCTACTAGACATATAATACGTAACTGTCTGTAGATGTCTTGCTGTTGTCTGTTGTCTTCGTTGTTCTGAAATTATAGTAGTGTGACAAGGGCAATGTACCTGTAAAACTTATCCACGGATGAGTAAATCACTACTGCTAATTGTAGTTATGGGATAAGGAAAAGACGATTTACATGCAAAAGTTTATATTAGTGCAATGTCATGCGAGAGAAAACAAACTCAACATGGAGGATTAGAGTGAAAATTTGTTCGTGATAATCTGCAATAGATAGTTTGCGATCGCATAGTTCAGGAAAAACACGGTTAATTGTTAATACTGAAACACATCTGCGGCGTAGGAACTATCTGCTCCTCCTTGTAACTAGTTGATTAGAAAAAACAAAAACAAATAAATAATAATAAAAAATATGTTTGGCAACTGAATTAGCATCCTGAAACGTCACTCAGAGGGACGTATTGTTTAAAGAAAGCAAGAAAATCTATAGATAACATGTTTACAGCAGTAGCAACTATACCTCAAATACTTTGTCGCGATATCTGAAAACTATTGTTTCGTTATTCTCCTTACGACTGAAAATGCCACATGATTCTTAGTTCCACAGGGCTAAATCAATACTGTACCTACAATTTGTATTACCAGCCAATGTCAAGAACTAATCCAAATGTGAATAGGCTCTACAGAAAGTATTCGCATATTATCTGGCTGTAACATGTCTGACAGCAAAATAATATACTCACATCTCATACGAACCACTCTCTCTCCAGTACTAATATTGTAGGATGCCAGCAGCCGTACCTATCACGAAGTGGTAGCATTAGCAGGCCTACGCTGGTAATCAATAAACGGTCTTAAATTGACGTTGAGTTTTATTTGTAAAAATTAAGCCTCGTTTCCTCCATTCTATCCCCCCCCCCCCCCCTTCAAACAAACTAATATAGGCCGAGCTTCTCTCTGCCTAACCATGTCGGATCCTGGATACGCACAAAGAAACAAGCCACAAGCTGAATTACATTTATATGTTACTTCCGTAAAATAGTAGACTTTTTCTTCTTGAAATATCTTTACAAAACAACCCTCATCTTCTATCAAAACCTTAACAGAAAATTATTCGTACAGGAATGTAATAATTTTTAACTGCACAAAAGGAAATATTGCAACCTTATACGATAGTAGTACGTTGTAGAGTTGGAAAGTAGCACTCAAATGGAAAAAGGAACGCCATTTTACTGCTTGAATTACACGTTCGGATGCAAGTGTTACTGTCAGTTCAGTATCAAAGGAAAGAACCTGCAGGTGAAAACTAACAGAAGAACTGATCCGTCGACGGGCTCAGAATGTCGTAGAAAATGCGTTGCAGCTAAATGTTTGCTGTAAAGAGAACTCCATTTTGGATGCTTTAGTTATTTAACGTCAGTCGTAAATGCTTGACACCTATAGTGTTTTTTTCCGTGCGATTCTCGCTAGCCGCGTTCACGGCTGAGAACAAAAGACTGCCGACAATTAGGCCGTTGCCCGGCAGCAGCCTCCGCGAGACGCGACGCAGACGTCGGAGGCCTCTGCAGATCTGCAGCGCTCGCGCCGCGACAGCCAGCCGTACAGGTGAGATTTATGGGAGCTACAGCAGTTATATTGTCTTTCGTATTAATATCAAGTACGTAAAGAGAACGACGGGGGCTGAAATTGAATTGCGCGTCGCTGCAGTCGCGTCTGCAACCTTTTATCATTCCTCACTGTTTCGCCAGTCTTTGACAGCACATTCCACCGACACGGAATATACGTAGCTCTTGTCCACTCTGCTGGAACTGACGAAATTAGGCTACAGCGTAAATCGGTTCAAGTCAGAACTGAAGTCAACTTAAAAATACTAAGTGCGAAGTTATTAAATGGTTGTTCGAGTCATTGATTAGCGAAATGTTGCCCTCTCGGCCAAAATCACGCTGATGTATTGTGTCAGCGTGCTACTGCAGCTCATTTTAAAACGAAAGAAACTATTCATGAGGAAATAATTTAATGCTTACTGTATTTTCACTGGTGATTTAAGTGCCTACAATAGTTACGTTAGCCGAGCTAGGAAATTTCAACAGCACACACACCGTCTAAGGCGGTGAGATGGAGGAGACCAAACATTTTCTTGCAGAATAAAATTCAAAATCATTGAAAAACGGTTCATTAATTAGCAAACATACGAATACGGCCACTTTATAATAAGTAGACGCCCCCTTGCTACGTACAGTGTACTAAAACTGAGAAGGTAGCGTTTGTATAAGTTACCAGTGTGTAAATATTATTGTATTTTGCTGTTTGGCTGATAATATGAGGGAAAAATGGCAAATTAAATGTGCAACCCTGCTTTTAGCTCGCAGAAATCATAGTCACCTTGCATTTTACTTGGAAGGAGAATAGTGGCAAATGGGTTTTCAGATTTCAAGACGAACGGATCTGAGATACCCTTGCTATAGGTAAATATCAATCGCATGCGGCTTTCTTCAGACTGATATTCTCTAGGCACATCTCTGACTCTCAGTTGCGAAAATAACTATTTTTCTTTTCCTAGCGCTAAAGCCACCTCCCACATCCCTCACTGGGACGCCCTTGTTTGGCGGTGAAAGCAATTCAGCAAATTTTACAGTCATTGGTAGCAACGACTCGAACAGCCCAGTAAATCAGGACACTTTTAAAATAATTCTTTTCTTGTAATCTGAGAACTAACCTTCGGCATTTGAACTCTGGTATTCGAATATTTACGCAAATAGAACCAATCATCGTCAGTCAAATGATTTGCGTCTGCTCCACAGTGCAGCTCTTCCTAGATTCTGTAAAATTTCAGTGTTATGTACTTATTAGTTATTTTGAAGTGTCACAGCAATGTATTTATTTTTTTATTAAGTATTCTCGTCACCGAACAGCCCACGCTACGATCCCCACTTTTAAATCGTTGACAGTATGCTGAACCCTCTATATCAGCATTACTTCTGCACCTTGTTTTTTTTCTGTAAAACTGGTTTAATACAGCATGGTAGTTCGCTACATTCCAGCTACAATGCAGTTCAGTTCCGTAACCGTCCGTAACACAAGATGATACCATATAGGGTTATTGATTTACGTTTGGCGAAAACAAACAATATCTCAACAAAAGTTACGAAATTTGGTGACGTTCTACTAACTGTCAGCATACAATGAGTTACTGCACTCTCAGTACATCTGTCCATCAGACTGCTGTTGTGTTACAACCATAAATTTCCACAAATTTCTCTTACGTCTATGCCACTACATCGTCGGTCAACATGTAATCGATATATTGGGAAGCTATTTAGCCACAAGCTGCCATACATGGAAAGTGTCGCATTGTTCCAGTTATGGTCTCAACAGTCCATAAAAAAGAAATGGAGGTCTCTAACGACTGGCAACAGGTAATGTCTTGGAACTAAGGAGGTTTCCAGTTTCTTCACTGGAATGGATCTACTGATTGTGTCGAACGACTTGCTGAAGTCTACGAAAATTGCATGAAGCTTTCCCCATCGGTTCGCTAGGGCCATTTCTATATAGGTTTGGAGACAGTGTACAGCTTGTGCCGTTGATCTTCCACATCTGAAACCAAACTGTGAATCCGGGAGTTTCTCATCGATGATATCTCTAAGACGCTTGCACAGTAGTGTTGTAAAGGTCTTGAAAAGAGTGTTCTGTAGTGCAATGCTTCTATACGAGTTTGTGCCAGCCTTGTTACCTTTTCCAATGCTCGGTATTGTCACGTTTGAATGTTTCCACTGATCTGGTACAATTTCTCGTTTCAGGCACTCATTCAGGAGTGCTGTGAGGGGAATCACTAGTACAGGGAACGCAGTTTTCAGGTGCTCGCTATAGATGTCGTCTGGGTCACATGCTTTACTGTTCCTCGTGCTCATAATTCTACCGATTATTTCTTCTTCTGTGAAAAATTCAATCTCCTGCGTAGGGGCTGAAGTCGCTGTAGGGCTTCTTGCCGGCGGGCGTGTGTCGTTAGCCTGAAAGATTAAGCTTAAATGTCTTTCCCACACTTCCATTGGGATGTTCCCTGGGAATTTTGGTTGCTTCAGCTGAACAGCCTAGGACAGTCTCTGTCTCGCTGATTCTATTAGACGTTTTTTCTCTTCCTCCCAGAATACCCTTTTGTGCTTCCTTAACCTTGGTTCTATACTCTCTCCTCGGCTTACCATTGTGGTCCAAGTCATCCCGTGATTGAGCTCTTCTGGCTTCATGTAGGACGTTGATGGCTTTCTGACTGACTTCGTAACATTCCTTGTTGAACCACGGTTTAGCTTTCCGGTTTGCGATGTCTACTGTGTGACTTGTCTTTAGGATGAGTCCTTCTATCCATGATGCTGCTTCATTGACATTCTCTCCTTGTAACAATGTCGTTACACAGGTGTGCATCTGTCGCCACTGACCAGTGCTGATATGTCTGCCTTCCTCCTTAGCTTGACTGGATTTTTCGGCCTCTTTTTTACTGTGTTCTCTAGCTGTAGTGATATTTCCACTGCTAGGTGTTTCCTTTCCACTCACAGGATGATGCGTTGTTCTAGTGGTTTCAGTTTGGAGTTCACAAATATGAGGTCAACTGTGCTTGCACCGTTATGACAGAAATAGGTGTGGGTTGCTATATTATTGACAAGTGCAAAGCCTTCCTCTTCCAAGTAGCTCATGACATCTGTCGTTTCCTGTGAAGGGGTGTCTGCAGGGTAATCCAGGTCTCCTGCCAATATGACTGGGTCCTCCTGAGTGGCAGTATCCAAGCACAAACTGATTTCCTCTATAATATTTACTGCTGTGAGCTCAGGCTGAAAGTACACACATATAAGAACACCGACGGCGGTCGTTACTACTAGGAGTGTCTTTATTTGTGGGAGACTGACAAGGGCGAGAAAATTTTCATGATGAGACATGTGATGCCGCTCTTAGGTCTACCCTTTGGGCATTGTTCCGCCGTAACGTTGATTACATAATGCGTGTTTACTTTGTTACTGTATTTTGTAAGGAACGTTTCCATCAGGAAAACTATATCATAAGATCTAAAGAAATTATCTTGAACGCGTGCTATTGCTGTGATAAGGCCTTCAATATTCCAGTTTAATGTTTTTAATCTGAGTTTGCTGTGAATGGTATTACAACCTGGCGGCTTCGGGTCTCCGCTTTGTTTCCAGTTCATCGCACTCGATTTCTCCCGTTATTCCCAGTCCATTGAGGTGTCTGATGATTTCCTCCTTTGTTGTGTCTCGATGGGGTTGGCCCACATAAAGTCAGGTGGTTCGCTCTCCTGCTCAAAGCCCCGACCCTGTTAGGTGCACTGTCCCTAACACGAAGAGACTTTCATTGTTTTCTCTCCTGTCTTGATGTCGTTTCCTGCGTCCTCCACTTTCGACTAAAGTGTAGCCCTCATTTTCTTCTTCTTTTTCTTCCTCGCCCTCCGCCGGTGGCAGCGTGACATTCCTATTTGAACTTCCCCCTCTACGATTGGCCACTTCCACTGGTGAGGGTGTGGCGGTCCTTATTGCATTCCTCTCTCTACGACTGGTCGCTGACGATTGTGGTGTTGCCAGTCTCTAGTGGCATTCTGATCCCTCAGGCGCCAACACGACCTATCCCTGAATGAAGGGAAGACGTCTCCTTGACATTCTGAAGAGGAGGAAGACCCGGCACTTTCTACGCTGGAGAGACACCACTAAAGTCAGTCATAGCTTTACTTACCTAGGAATTACGTTTCAGTCACAGGGAACAGTATTCGCACGCCACATAAACTAGAGAGCCAGCACTGCAACGAGAGCCATAAATGATACCAAGTCGATAGGCAAACTCTCCTTGTAAACAGCCCTACTACAGTTTGAACTTAAAGCCCTGTTGCAATTTACGGACTGGAAAACATATGGATTCATCTGAAGAAGACAGACCTCGAAAAAATAGAGAAGCTGAAGGATACTTACTTAAAAAGGGTGCTATGTCTCTTCAAATACACACTTACGTGGCTTGTGTATGAATTGGCCAGGGATCCCTTCTTCATAGGAGAACTGTGGCTGAAGCACTTACTACCAGAGACGACAGCCTACTAGGACTTATTGACAGAACTACACGAGAAGAAACGCAAGATATGGAAGGATTGCTATGTGACAGACGCCATGTCAAACCGTGAATGGGCGCAGGGAGGATACGAACTCTGCCACGTAGTGACAAGTCCCTATGTGCATGGATTTCACCACAAACTGTGCAACACTCAGAGTTTTCAGAAGCCAAGCAGGAGCTGTATATGAGCGAGGTGCAGTGACCAGTGTGAGCGATATCATGTCTTAATCTGTAGGAGGAGAACAGAATCGCTGGTGAAATTCTGCAGTGACCAAGAGCAATAATAGCGAATAGAAAATAATTCTTGTAATTCGTGCACTAAATGGCCAGTTTAGCTGCAATAAATCTATTATTAAAAGTAATGGAGATATATGGAGAGCTTGTCCACTTGCAACACAGACTCCTACTTGCAAACGATACCTGTCAGTAGCTCACATCTAGTATCTAAAAGTTGATGCGTCTAACAGAGTTCACATACATCTGAACTTTTATATAATTTTGTTTATCCCAAGTAACTACACTTAAGTATCATATGTAATTAATACTGGCAATTTTTGATACTGGTAATTGGAACTATCTGCCACGTTCATAGCCTTTCCTTCGACTGCCGTGCTAACTGATATGTGCGAAAATGCTTCGAAATCATCGTAAACCAATAGTCTTGATTGGTATCTAGTTTCATAACTACTAAAAACATCACAAATTAAAAAAAATAGTACGTTAAAAATCGCAAACAGTAAAAATCTCTTGTAACAAGGCTCAGTTATGTGCATAACGTCATGTACATTAGGTAAAGCTTCATCAAGCATGTCATCATCATTGCCACAAGGTGTTGAGACTCTATGAATCAAACTTTCAATCCCGGATGCTTACCAGCTTCTCTTAGAGCCTGCTGATGAAGTAGACCAGACCTTTATTTTACCAGCCCACCTGCTAATTGTTCTCCCCCTTGGTCTCATGTCCTCGATCTTTCCCTCAATGATTATCTTCTCCATCTGTTTCCAAAACATGGTCAAAGAAATGGAGAATTTTTGCTTGACACAAGAACAAATGTGCCTGAAAATAATGAGTTGCTCATAATGGACACATCTGTCCTCTTTTAGTGAACTGTATGTGCAGTATTCTGCAGCAACACAATGCATCAATACATTGCTTGTCTTTGGTCTAAAGCCTCCAGAATTCACAATCATGAGCCATACATGGGAAGTAAACTTATTCCCTGCCTGCTGTTTGATGATTTCATCTTGAAATCCCATTTAACAACAAAAGCAGCAATAACAGCTACATCAACAGCAGAGCCACCTCTGGTACCAGCAGCAGTAACAGAATCAATGGTAGCTGGACCAACTCCACCAAAAGTAGTAAAAACATCAAGGACAGTTACACTAACAACAACAAATGCAGTAACAGCTCCATCAACTACAGAGCCAGCCCTAATACCAGCAGGAAAATCAACAGCAAAAGCAACGGAATCATCATTAGCAACAGCAAAACCATCCACAATAGCAGCAGAATCAACTCCAACATTCTAATAAGTTTTGCAGATCTACTATCAGAGGTGGGGGTGTGTCAATTTATGTAAAAAGCACATTTGATTTTAATTCTGTAAATGTAAGTAAATATTCATTAGAAGGAGCAATTGAATTATGTGCAGCACGTATAAAGGTACCAAATGATGAAATTTATGTTAATGTTTATACAGACCGCCAGGTGGAAACTTCGAAGTTTTCTTAACAAAGTTTTGTGACATGATAGAGAATGTTTTTATATCACACCTGAACAAGTTAGTAATTATAGGAGACTTCAACAAAAATGTGTTGTTGTTGTTGTGGTCTTCAGTCCTGAAACTGGTTTGATGCAGCTCTCCATGCTACTCTATCCTGTGCAAGCTTCTTCATCTCCCAGTACCTACTGCAACCTACATCCTTCTGTATCTGTTTAGTGTATTCATCTCTTGGTCTCCCTCTATGATTTTTCCCTCCACGCTGCCCTCCAATACTAAATTGGTGATCCCTCAATGTCTCAGAACATGTCCTACCAACCGATCCCTTCTTCTAGTGAAGTTGTGCCACAAGCTCCTCTTCTCCCCAATTCTATTCAATGTGATCAACCCATCTAATCTTCAGCATTCTTCTGTAGCACCACATTTCGAAAGCTTCTATTCTCTTCTTGTCTAAGCTATTTATCGTCCATGTTTCACTTCCATACAAGGCTACACTCCATACAAATACTTTCAGAAACGACTTCCTGACACTTAAATCAAAACTCGATGTTAACAAATTTCTCTTCTTAAGAAACGCTTTCCTTGCCATTGCCAGTCTACATTTTATATCCTCTCTGCTTTGACCATCATCAGTAATTTTGCTCCCCAAATAGCAAAACTCCTTTACTACTTTAAGTGTCTCATTTCCTAATCTAATTCCCTCAGTATCATCCGACTTAATTCGACTACATTCCATTATCCTCGTTTTGCTTTTGTTGATGTTTATCTTATACCCTCCTTTCAAGACACTGTCCATTCCGTTCAACTGCTCTTCCAAGTCCTTTGCTGTCTCTGACAGAATTACAATGTCATCGGCGAACCTCAAAGTTTTAATTTCCTATCCATCGATTTTAATACCTACTCCGAACTTTTCTTTTGTTTCCTTTATTGTTTGCTCAATATACAGGTTGAATAACATCGGGGATAGGCTACAACCCTGTCTCGCTCCTTTCCAAACCACTGCTTCCCTTTCATACCCCTCGACTCTTATGACTGCCATCTGGTTTCTGTACAAATTGTAAATAGCCTTTTGCTCTCTGTATTTTACCCCTGCCACCTTCAGAATTTGAAAGAGAGTATTCCAGTCAACATTATCAAAAGCTTTCTGTAAGTCTACAAATCCTAGAAATGTAGGTTTGCCTTTCCTTAATCTTTCTTCTAAGATAAGTCGTAGGGTCAGTATTGCCTCACGTGTTCCAACATTTCTACGGAATCCAAACTGACTTCCTGTCGATCTCATTTTTGAGACGTTTGTATTCCTTTTTGCCTGCTTCATTTACTCCATTTTTATATTTTCTCCTTTCATCAATTAAATTCAGTATTTCTTCTGTTACCCAAGGGTTTCTACTAGCCCTCGTCTTTTTACCTATTTGATCCTCTGCTGCCTTCACTATTTCATCCCTCAAAGCTACCCATTCTCCTTCTACTGTATTTCTTTCCGCCATTCCTGTCAATTGTTCCCTTATGCTCTCCCTGAAACTCTGTACAACCTCTGGTTTAGTCAGTTTATCCAGGTCCCATCTCCTTAAATTCCCCTTTTTGCAGTTTCTTCAGTTTTAATCTACAGTTCATAACCAATAGATTGTGGTCAGAGTCCACATCTGCCCCTGGAAATGTCTTACAATTTAAAACCTGGTTCCTAAATCTCTGTCTTACCATTATATAATCTATCTGATACCTTTTAGTATCTCCAGGGTTCTTCCATGTACACAACCTTCTGTTATGATTCTTAAACGAAGTATTAGCTATGATTAAGTTATGCTCTGCGCAGAATTCTACCAGGCGGCTTCCTCTTTCATTTCTTAGCACCAATCCATATTCACCTACTATGTTTCCTTCTCTCCCTTTTCCTACTGATGAATTCCAGTCACCCATGACTATTAAATTTTCATCTCCCTTCACTACCTGAATAATTTCTTTTATCTCATCATACATTTCATCAATTTCTTCATCATCTGCAGAGCTAGTTGGCATATAAACTTGTACTACTGTAGTAGGTGTGGGCTTCTTGTCTATCATGGCCACACTAATGCGTTCACTATGCTGTTTGTAGTAGCTTACCTGTCACCTATTTTTTTATTCATTATTAAACCCACTCCTGCCATACCCCTATTTGATTTTGTATTTATAAACCTGTATTCACCTGACCAGAAGTCTTGTTCCTCCTGCCACCAAACTTCACTAATACCCACTATTTTAACTTTAACCTATCCATTTCCCTTTTTAAATTTTCTAACCTACCTGCCCGATTAAGGGATCTGGCATTCCACGCTCCGATCCGTAGAACGCCAGTTTTCTTTCTCCTGATAACGACGTCCTCCTGAGTAGTCCCTGCCCAGAGATCTGAATGGGGGACTATTTTACATCTGTAATATTTTACCCAAGAAGACGCCATCATCGTTTAATCATACAGTAAAGCTGCATGCCCTCGGGAAAAATTACGGCTGTAGTTTCCCCTTGCTTTCACCCGTTCGCAGTACCAGAACAGCAAGGCCATTTTGGTTAATGTTACAAGGCCAGATCTGTCAATCATCCAGACAGTTGGCTCTGCAACTACTGAAAAGACTGCTGCCCCTTTTCAGGAACCACACGTTTGTCTGGCCTCTCAACAGATACCCCTCCGTTGTGGTTGCACCTACGGTACGGCTATCTGTATCGTTGAGGCATGCAAGCCTCCCCACCAACGGCAAGGTCCATGGTTCATGGAGGGGGGGGGGGAACATAAATGTATTAGAAGATAAGATTATTCAAATGAGTTATATTTTGGTCTGTATTCATCCTAATATATCTATAGCAACTGTGTGTAGGAAACTTTTTTATGTCCACACTTAGTTCTACTGCATGGTGGTCTGACAAAGCACTTATAATAACAGAAGATGTAAGATCGTAAAGACGAATACCAGTGATTATGTTATCTATTGCAGACTGGCATGTTTCAGTCTCCCTGGTTGCAGTGTTTATCAGGTATCTTACATTATATTCAAGCAGAGTATTCTTGAATTGTCTAGTGTGTAACTTATCTTCTAATACATTTATGTTATGTCTACTTAACTTACAAAAGAAGGCACTAGAATTATGGGAAAGAAATGTGCCAGGGAGTCCTGCAGAAATTTGTTTAAAGAATTTAAAATACTAACTGTGCATAACCTGTATGTGCTGAAGATAATCATTGTGGCAGTAAACAGTAACAAAACACTTAATAAAGAAATACATGATCACAACACTAGAGGTAGAGAGAGACCCCACATCATCTCTCATAGAACAACACTTTATGAGAAAAGCCCTCACTATGCAGGCATAAGACTATTGATTTGCTTCCATCCTAATATCTCCAAATTGCCCATTACAAAACAAAAAATGAAATTAAAATTATGGCTCCCAAACAATCCTGTATATTCAATAGATGAGTTTCTAGATTTAGTAAACTCGTATGATGGAAGACTCATCTATCTAAAAAAATATGTAATCTCAGATCTTAGACTGTGCCACAAATTGTAAGTATTTGAATGTCAGTTACGAATACTATGTCACAAACTGTACTTTCCTTAATCTAAGAGTGGCAATAACAATTTTTTATGTATAGTCCATATGTGTAACTCTGTTCTCTCAACTAAATTTAGAAAAAGTTGTGTAGATAAAAGTGCCAGACAATAATATGTAACCCTAGTAAGTAAGGCTCTGACTTATCCAGAAGACTGGAACAAAAAAAACCTTTTTTTGTAATCAGTTGATGGCGGATCAAAATAAATAAATAAATAAATTCTCTATAGAACCGACAACAATTTGTTTGATGCTCCCTTCTTCCTTATGATTGCTTAGTATAGTCTAGTTCCCTAATGACACTGAACAGGAGCAATTTTCAACGGTTCTAGGTGAATATTACACTTTTCATTTGCATTCCAACTGCTCACCTCCTTACTAACCATTGGAGAGAACGTAAGTTTCAATGCGATATTGTCATAATTTTGATACCTGCCACCTCCCAGTTTGGTCCTAATGAGTCTCTTCACTATAAAAGCATGTAAAAAAATCACACATGGTCTAAAATAAAGTACCAGTAGGGAAAAAAAATTTGAGAATGTTACGAAATTCTAGGTTGGCTAAGTTTTGCAACTTCTGCTAAGCTTCTGAATGCAAAATTGCCAAATGATATTGTCAATTCTAAATGCAAGGGAGACATGGAAACTGGAAATAAGAATGACGTACAAAAATGATCAGTCACCAAAAGGAAAAGTAGATGTATAAAGTGGAAAATAGAATAGAAGCAATCAAAGAAACCACAATAAAATAATTTTATACGGATGTGTGGTATCTGTTCTTCAGGACATGACCGAAAGAGCAGACACCATGCAGAATCTGTGGTTGTGATACTTATTATGTATACTGACGGTGGAGGGGAGTGAAAGCAAAGGGAACAGGAGGAAATACAGATAGTGGCTGCATTGGGACTTAATGTGGAATTGCAGTGATGTATGAAAATGTGTGTTAGACTGTACATTGAACCCAGGACCTCCTGCTAACTATGCAGTGGCATTAAGCACTGCAACACAACAGACACAGTGTTCATCACAAATGCATGGACTATCTTGCTACATTCCCTAGCAAACTCATTCGCACCCAGCATCATGTATCTGCAGTCCCTGTCCATGTCCTCCAGACTCACTAATTTTCCACAGGAGGTAGGATATTATCCACAATCTTTGGTGAGAATGCAGATTTATGTTTGACCTCTTGCGGGAATTTAAACTTAGTGAGCGCAAAGGACATGAACAGGGACTACAGATAGATGGCACCTTTGAGTCCCAGTCTACCACACATTTTCGCTCATTGCTGCTGATTCTGCATAAAGCCCTGACACTACTGATATCATCAGTTCCTCGCCTTTCCTTTCCTTTCACCTTGCTCCACCTTAAATTTGCATAACAATAAAATATGCCTCGACAGGTAAAAGATGGAACAGAACAGAAAAAGATCTGCAAGGAAGAACAGTAATGAGGAGGACAATATAAATTGCAAACTGGCCATTCATATTTAATTTTACATGGTTTTCCTTAAAAACTTCAGACAAATGACAATTGTGCCTCTTCAAAATCACTGCTGATTACCTCTATTACACTTGTCCAAATGAACTGGTAGTATTCTTCACTGATGATTTCTCTAACATTCTGTTCTACCTGTGCCTACTGGCTCATGGAACTCAAAATATATCAGTTAAAAATAAATATCATGAAGCTACCATCCACATAAATAAAATTTATTCTCATTTTGCATCTGATATGGTCTTAACCTGGTCATCTGCCTACTAGGAGATTGTGTATTGGGCAATTTCTGTATCTTGTACAGGTTCTTCCGGCTGTAATTTATTTCCACAACTGTGTATTTTGTACTTGGTTGTGTCTAAGTTCTATTTGGTTATTAAGAAAACACTAACACATATGTAGAATCTTCACTAGATATGTATTAAATTTACAACCTTAAACTGCTTCCTATCACCATTTAGTGCAGTGTAAAAGAACACCTCACAATGTCAAAAATCCTCTGTGTCCCAACATCACAGAGCTACACCACTGATAAATTGAACCATTATTCAGTGATGTCTTAAATATCCTCACCATTACTAAAATGTTGTGACAAAAGCTACTTTTTTCCATGTACATTGGAAGAAGTAGTAATCACTGGTTGCCAAATTAAACCTTTAACTGCTCTGGATGTGTTAACGCGCATGCCTTTGTACCTGTCCTGTGTGCTCCGAACGTGTTTACACGAGCCACCAGTCCTTCTGTCTTGTACTCTGAACATGTTTACATGTAGACACGTTCAGAGTACCAGGTAGAAGGACTGTTGGTGTGCATAAACACATTCAGAGCACACAGGGCCAGGTACAAAGGCATGTGCATTAACACGTCCAGAACAGTTAAAGGGTTAAGGGTGTACAGAAGACGCCCAACAACATCTATTTGTTCTTATCAAGCTTTATTTCATTTCTTGTGGCAATATGTGAACAAAAATTATTACACAGCAAAACCATGCAAGGACTTAATAGGCCATGTGATGTGCTTTGAACTAGTATTCATAACTTCTACAATATTTCACTGTGCACTGTTGAAATGATCATTGTGATTCACTCCATAAATATGCTTTTCCTGTCCCAAAAATGGTAATTGTAATCTACTATGAAGTGAGCAGCTTTGAAATAATCAGCACTATTGATTGACAATGCTATCACTCCTAACATTTTCTCTGTACATTACACAAAAATGTCTGGAGGTTAAAGGGTTTGCCTTTCTTACACTGACAAAATTGACTGTGTAGTTTTCACAGTTGTAAGATTTGTGATAGCAGAAGCCATTCCAAATTTTAGTCACACAAAGCACAATATTGTAGTGCATGCTGACCCAAACTCCATGTCACACATATACTCATACGTGTTCATTAACAAAATTGAAGCTACATTTTCAAGGGTATTTGGTATTTCAAGGTTCAGTTATTTGGCAATACCAATAGTATCATTCCTAAATAACAATTCATGATTAATTTATTATACATTCTTGAAACAGAAATGACTTTCTGTATTTCATTCTATATAATTATATAAAGTGAATATAATAGAGGGAAACATTCCATGATAATTATATAAAGTGAATTATCAATGCGACTGTAGTAATCATTTATATTTTTTATTTCAGAATGTTTTAAGAAGAGACAGCCATATTATTAATATGCATCAGCTTCTTCTTGTTGCAGCTGTGAAACAGGCAGGTTAGGGCTCCACGTCTGCTAACTGTGTGCAACTGTACCACAGGAGGCAGCCGAGCTAACAGGTCAGTTCTTCCCAAAAGGTCAGTATCACATTTAGTGTGTTTAATTTCTTATTATAGCTACAGGACACTTAAAGTCTCTTTCTCTGCTGATGCAATAGACATTTCCTGCAGATGGTCTCATACCCAAATCAATGATAAAAATTTGCATTGACCCAATGTAATGCTGCAGTATTGATGTATTTTACATCTTTGGTATTGTTTAGTAAATGAAGCCTGTACTTTTGTATTCAGTGGTTGGCAGTATTTACATGTCTAGCCTCCATCAAACACTGATGTACACTGTGTCATATTTAATAAAGCACATGCCTTCTTCACATGTGTGAAAGTTGGTTTTTTCACTAAATCTCAGCAATCAAAAACACCACTGTAAAACTTTCTATAATTAGGCACACACACACACACACACACACACACACACACACACACACACACACACACAAAGTCACTGCAGTTTTCTTTTGCTTTCTTTCTTTCTTTCTTTTTTCTTTTTTTTTACATAAATCTAGTGACTCAATCACAAAGTCCTAGTTCTTCACTGCCTCCTCCACTCCTTTTTCTTTGCTTGAGAAAACAATTACCTAATAACTGTTCACATGGCCATATGCAGCTAAACTTAGGGAAGCTAGAGTTTAATGCATCATAGACATCTTTGCTATTATAGCTGCAGCTATGAAATGAGTCATATCAAGATCATTGTTGATGATTCCACTCCTGACCCTGTAATGTTGATATGCTACTTACTAGCTTGTCATTCCCCACAATTCATTACCTGTGTATGTTTGAATTTGTCTTTATTTCATTTAAAGTTCAGTATCAATAATAACAAAGATTAATAGTCAATGCACAGCAAAGTTGCTGGTCCAAGTCATCTAGGGTATGTGTACTCTAAGACTGAATGAAAATTATAAAACAAGGTAAACACATAATAAATGTGTGTATAGGTTTTCCAATATTATGACCAATCACAATACCATAAGGTGAATTAACAGAAGACTTGATAAGAGTGCAGATAGTTACTGAAAAAGTAAACATTTCAGAAATACTCTGTGAAGTGAGGAGTCTAGTGAGAGAGGGAACTATGTTACTTTGAGAAGAAATGGAAATAAATAAGATTTTTTAAAACATTGTATTAAGATCTTATTTGTACAATAAAGGGTTAACTTTTTCCTTTTTAACTTTTTGTCACATACTTTGTGCAAAAGGAAAAATTTAAAGTTTAATGTAAATAGGAATGATTACAACACTGTATGCCACAACAAATACAACAATTTTAAAAAAAGTTATAAACATATATCAAAAAGTTTTATCTTGGTTGATATACTGTTGGCCAACTGTAAATCGTGTTATCAGGCTTCCATTTCAACAAAAAACGATTTCATTAAACACCAAGAAGAACTAGAGAAATGTATGGAATTAGTGGAACAAGGTCTTTTAACTTCAGGGTTGATCAGGTCTTCTGTGTGGAAAAAATATTTCCTCAAGAAGTTTAGTCATATAAGGATAATCAGCCACTGGGTCTATTCTGGTTTTGGAGTGATGACCTGGCACTTTTTTGAAGAGTTCCAGTCCATGTCACTCTTCCATTGTCTACCAAATTTTAGAGCACCAATTTTCCTACTATTAACAGTAACACCATTTCCTACAACACAACTCCTAACTATTTTATTGTTCAGCTACTGAAAATTACTGAAATTTTCTGTTGTCCTTCGAATGAACTTAAATGGATTTATGACTCTAGCATTTTTCACAACTTCACACCACTGGTCAGCTGTGTATATATGATCTGTTTTTCAGATTTTCTTTTTTATTGTGTCAGAATCTTGGCCAGTGCATAAACATCCAGGAACAAGGAAATAATGATGAATGGTGTCATAGAGTCCTTTGAAAATGAGAGTACACATCAAACACGGTATTGCATTTTGTTTTTTGTCCAGGGCAAGATCTGAAAAAAAAAAAATCAACTTTCTTTTATAATGAATATTTGAGGGATCACTCTGCACTTTTATGATACATGATGCATTTTCTGATGAACTGCATGAGGCAATATCATCTGGCCACAAGCACATAATACCTGAAATGGAGTTGCATATGCAGAAGCCAAGTTGCATACCCACTACCTGTCTTATGTAGCACAATGCCTCTCTTTGAATTTTAGGTCTCAGCAGCGATTATTATAAATCATAAGTGATTACAGAGCAGTCACAATTATTACTGGAACAAGCCTTTGTGTTTTACCTCAACATAGTACATGCTTTGTCAGATCAAAGTTGATGTAGCCTGACATCCAAAGGTATATCATTATTTGGAGTAGCACTGTACTCATCATAAGTTTTGCATGTGTCTGTATGTGGTAACTTGAAGCTTATAAAAACTTTGCACTGAAAATTTTATTATATGCTCAATATTTTACACATAAAACTCATGTTTGTAGGAATTCTCCTCCATAGAAATGGTGCATTTCACATTTACAATGTACACTGAAGTGGACTTATAAGGCAAGGAATAAGGGGGTTCTCCATAAAATTGACGAGGAAAGGAATATATGGAATACCCTGACAAGAAGGAGGTACATGATGATAGAAAGTCATTAAGCCAGCAGGAAATAACTTCCATGGTACTAGAGGGAGCTGTAGAGAGTAAAAACTCTACAAGAAAACAGAGAGTGGGACATCCAGCAAATAACTGAGGATGTAGGTAGCAAATGATACTCTGAGATGAAGAGGTTGGTAAAGGAGAAGAATTCATGGTGGGCCATATTAAATCAGTCAGAAGACTGATGACACAGAAACGTACACCTAACCTGTATTGTCTTTCCATGAATAATGGAATCTGTATTTCTGCAACTTTAAAATATAGCCTCGAACAGTATCCAACCTGGTAGGTTTTCTACATCTTATCTATACATGGCATGCAGAGATATGATGTTTTAATTTCATCAGTATTTTCATCCCTAATTAATCTTCATGAACATTAAACACTTTCCTGTCCCTCTAGCTGTTGATGCCCTTTTCTGTGATGCTGAAAAAATTGCTCAAAATGTTTCTAAAACATACACTGTGTTTTGTAACAGTCACCAATGTTCCCTTGTAAGCAAATGACAGCTTTCTCCTGAACACTCCTACCTCATGTTTTTTAGCGTAGCTACAACAGTAGCCCTTATGCTCAGCAAGGCCTCTGAGATTTTTATTCTGAATATTTTAATCCTGCAGCTTGTAAAACTCACAAAATAATGATGTTTCAGAAACTTAATGTAACATTAAATAGCTGCTCCAGCTGAAGTTAGATCCATCTGATTTTTTTTTCAGTCACATCCAGGTCCTTATTGCTTTACTGTTACTTACTTACTGGTTTTATCACTCACATATTCATGTCCACTGCTTCTTTCCCCTTCACATCTGCTGTCATTCATTTATGCAGATTATGATTGCATTTTTACCACCTTTTCAACATTTTCTGATACTCAATGATCCATATTTCTCTCACTATCATAAAACATTGTTATCAGAAGTGCAACAACTTACATACACAGAAGAATGACATACCATGTTCATTGCAATGAAGAGACAAAATGCAAATTAAGTTTAAAATTGAAAAAGAAGATGGATATAGAAGCAACAATTATATTTTGGAACAATATGTTATTCCCATATAAGTGATAAACCAATTTGTAACAGTTCTATGTTGGTACATCTGCTACTCACACAGTAGACAACATCGTTATGTAGCACAGCCCTTCATCTCATTCAAAATGATACATTCAAGGATTTAGGACAACTGCTGCAGAAAGAGCAGCAGCTGTGCCACGTGGTTCTAGTTCAAAGGATAGATGCAAGGTGGCAACAAATATTGAAAAGAGCCAACGGCCAATTTTCATTTTTTGTGGCATGGCTCCCTCTCACACTACACATCTCAATTTTTCCTAACTGAAGTCACAACAAACACAGCCTACTATGACAATATGGAAGAGGTGACTTATCAAGCTTATACTCAGCTAATATTGACAGTGGAGCTCAACTTACCCAGGGTCAAATTCCTGTAATTACTTTTAGGAAGTGTTCACTTTCTTTCAGCCTTTAGATTGTTCAGAAATATTGCTGCTCAAAGAAGATTCCCGCAGTAGTAGGAAATTATTAGCTAAATGTGGAATGTTAATGTTTAGTGATTTGTCCCTTTGATGTTGATGTACCTTAATTCTGATACTACTTGACCCTTAGAGTACCAGGAAGGTAGGGATGAGGTGTTTCTTAAGGTGGTATATCTTTGATGATTTCTAGTAGAGGAATTCTTGGCAGATTGATCAAGAGGCCATTTATGCTAAATCTCAAATAAGAAAAATATGAACTATATGTAATCCGGAAGACAGCTACACCCCAGTTACAATTATAGTACAGAGAATACCTCAAAGTATGAAAGGACATAATTGTGATAGGCTAAAATGACGTATTCCCATCTCTGAAAACAAAATTACAACCACATGGCCTGCTGTGAAAAAAATATGAGAACAGAGAGTGTGTATTCAACATATTATACCTCTTCTTAGAGAAAATGAAAATCTCAGTTATCAACCAAAGTGAAGTAGTTTATTGATTCTTTTAATCTTTTTGTACATCAAGTACATTATAGTATTGGACAGGTCACATTTCTGGAACTTACTATAGACATTCAAAGCAGCCAAAGTTAATCATGTATATTAAATATGACACTAAGTACAAAAAAAACTGCAAACAAGTTTACATATGCACAGATAATTTTCATCATAGCAGACAGTAGTTGTCATGCATCTGTTCAGTCCACTCCTGAAGTATCTTTTCTCATTTTAATTTCACAAGGTAGTTTGTTATAGAGCTTGGTTGCTGTTTCGTGTAGTCCATCTTCTTTAGTGCTTTATTTTAATATTGGGCACATACAATGAGCAAGCAGTATAGAAAACCAAAGAAAAGTCTGTAAAGTGAAATTAAGTTGAGGCTGAAGAATTTAAAATCCAGACATTCGCAGACGGCACTCTATTTCTGTCAGAGGAAAAATGACTTTGATCAACAGTTGAATAGCATGAATTGAAAAGATGTTACAAGATCCACATGAACAACAGTAAAATAAGGGCACTTAAATGTGTTAGAATTAAATCAGGTGCTGCTGAGGGAGCTAGAAAAGGAATTAAAACTAAAAGTAGAAGTAAAGTGTGTTACTTCAGCAACAAATAAATGACAATGGCCAATCAGAGGATATAAAATGCAGATCAGCAAAACCAACATAGGATGTCTGAAAAAAGATACATGTGTTAATGTAGAATAAAAATTTAAATACATGAAATGAACTCACAGATGTGATTACAAACAACCATCAGCTGTATAAGGAATGTCAACAATGAAATCTGTTGTGGACTGGAACCCAAGCAAGGATTTTCTGCATTATGTAAGTGGTAATCTTAACTACTTTGGCTTCCTGTGCAGGACTCATATCCAGATCCAAGCTTTCATATGTCATCAATCTTGTGCTGAATGCTGTACTCACACACATATTATGTAGTGGTAATACCTGTACAGGGGAGGACATTTTAATTGAAAGGTAGTGAATGCTATCAGCAGAGAAATACGATATTACAATGCATGTGTTGTTAAGAAGAATGATGCATTGGTCCTTTGGACACACATGCATTCATGCATGTGGTTGTTCATATTTGCAACATCAAATAAATTTCATGTATTTCATAACGGCTGAAGTAGCTGCAGTAAGTTTTCCTTGAGATATACTTCCATATCTGAGGGAACATTATATTGTTCTTCATAACAACACAAGCACCACAATATCATATAAATTTAAATCTTAGGAAATCTTTTCTGAACACATTTGTCTGGAGTGGAGCCTCAGAAGTGAAACTCTAATAATAAGCAGTTCAGGCAAGAAGAAAATAACAGCTTTTAAAACAAAAAACCTACAGGAGAAAGCTAAAGATTAGAAGGGTAGATCACATAACTAATGAGAATGTAATGAATCAAATTGAGGTAAAAAGAAATTTGTCGCACAACCAGGGTAAAGAAAGGGATATAATGATGTGGAACATCTTGAAGCATCAAGGGATTGTCAATGTGCCAACTGCAGAAAATGCAGGGAGGGAGGGGGTGGAGGGAGGGTGGTCTGTAGCAGGAGTATCCATGCAGATATGTGCACAGGACAGACTACTGGGGATAGGTGCATAAAATCAGTCTTTGATCCGAAGACCAAAATGACAACATCACAGATTATTATATATTGCCCATTCATCAAAAATTAAATGTTTTGTTCAAATGGATTTTGCAGCCACATGTGCAAATGATAAAACCACATTTCCCCATATGCAGAACTGTCATTGCTGTTTTTTTACTCTATGACAAGTTGTGGTTGTTAAGTTATTTTAAGAGATTAAGTATAACATTCACAATAGCATGTAAGTTTTACTGATCAGCCCTCTGGTTCAGGCAAATGAATTACGAAAGTAATATTTGAGCTTTAATGTACAAACAGAGAAATTTCACTGGACAAGTAGTGCTTCATCATTTATATCTTATTTAGACAGAGAGACTATGATTCCATTATACATTTTCATAAAAGATGTCCATAAGATGGAGAGCTTATTTATAAAATGTAGGAAACTTGAGATATCTCTGAAGATTCTAAATTCACAATATTACACTGAACAGATAAGTGAATCCAGTAATATTAGTAAAACATTATGAAAGAGGATTTTAGTAAGGCATACAAAGAAAACTGATGAATCAACAGCACAAATAATTTCATCCGAAACAAGTAATTCAATTTTGTCCTAATGGATGTAAAAGAATGTGAAATAATGAAAATAAGGAAACAAAGTAATTGGAGCTTTTCTACATCTGGCTAAGGCCTTTGAGTCAGTGATCATGGAATATTTTTATCCACATTAGAAACTAATCACATAATAGGAGCGGCAGCAAATTTTTTAAGTTCGTATCTCCATGACAGAAGACAGTGTGCAAACGTACATTATAAAAACGAAGGTAAGATCCTAATAATAAAACTGGAATACAAAACTCAACTATGAAGTCCCCCCAGGGAAGTATCCTTGGCAATGTTTATTTCTTGTACATATTTATGACATAACACAGCCGCAAGATTCAAAACTAGTGAACTACAAATACAAATGTTTTATTCCACCGTCGAGCATTTTTACACGCAATTGGTCTCATCAGTGTATATATAATAATAACAACAATAATAATCATTGACATGACAAATGTCATTAACTACAATATAATAATCCAGGACAGATGCAATACACATTTGTGCAAATGTACAGGGTGTTTCAAAAATGACCGGTATATTTGAAACGGCAATAAAAACTAAACGAGCAGCGATAGAAATACACCGTTTGTTGAAATATGCTTGGGACAACAGTACATTTTCAGGCAGACAAACTTTCGAAATTACAGTAGTTACAATTTTCAACAACAGATGGCGCTGCGGTCTGGGAAACTCTATAGTACGATATTTTCCACATATCCACCATGCGTAGCAATAATATGGCGTAGTCTCTGAATGAAATTACCCGAAACCTTTGACAACGTGTCTGGCGGAATGGCTTCACATGCAGATGAGATGTACTGCTTTAGCTGTTCAATTGTTTCTGGATTCTGGCGGTACACCTAGTCTTTCAAGTGTCCCCACAGAAAGAAGTCACAGGGGTTCATGTCTGGCGAATAGGGAGGCCAATCCACGCCGCCTCCTGTATGTTTCGGATAGCCCAAAGCAATCACACGATCATCGAAATATTCATTCAGGAAATTAAAGACGTCGGCCGTGCGATGTGGCCGGGCACCATCTTGCATAAACCACGAGGTGTTCGCAGTGTCGTCTAAGGCAGTTTGTACCGCCACAAATTCACGAAGAATGTCCAGATAGCGTGATGCAGTAATCGTTTTGGATCTGAAAAATGGGCCAATGATTCCTTTGGAAGAAATGGCGGCCCAGACCAGTACTTTTTGAGGATGCAGGGACGATGGGACTGCAACATGGGGCTTTTCAGTTCCCCATATGTGCCAGTTCTGTTTATTGACGAAGCCGTCCAGGTAAAAATAAGCTTCGTCAGTAAACCAAATGCTGCCCACATGCATATCGCCGTCATCAATCCTGTGCACTATATCGTTAGCGAATGTCTCTCGTGCAGCAATGGTAGCGGCGCTGAGGGGTTGCTGCGTTTGAATTTTGTATGGATAGAGGAGTAAACTCTGGCGCATGAGACGATACGTGGACGTTGGCGTCATTTGGACCTCAGCTGCAACACGGCGAACGGAAACCCGAGGCCGCTGTTGGATCACCTGCTGCACTAGCTGCGCGTTGCCCTCTGTGGTTGCCGTACGCGGTCGCCCTACCTTTCCAGCACGTTCATCCGTCACATTCCCAGTCCGTTGAAATTTTTCAAACAGATCCTTTATTGTATCGCTTTTTGGTCCTTTGGTTACATTAAACCTCCGTTGAAAACTTCGTCTTGTTGCAACAACACTGTGTTCTAGGCGGTGGAATTCCAACACCAGAAAAATCCCCTGTTCTAAGGAATAAACCATGTTGTCTACAGCACACTTGCACGTTGTGAACAGCACACGCTTACAGCAGAAAGACGACGTACAGAATGGCGCACCCACAGACTGCGTTGTCTTCTATATCTTTCACATCACTTGCAGCGCCATCTGTTGTTGAAAATTGTAACTACTGCAATTTCGAAAGTTTGTCCGCCTGAAAATGTACTGTTGTCCCAAGCATATTGCAACAAACGGTGTCTTTCTATTGCTGCTCGTTTAGTTTTTATTGCCGTTTCAAATATACTGGTCATTTTTGAAACACCCTGTAAATAACAACAAGAAGTTTCCTAATTGATCAATTACAAGATAAATGAACTACATAGTTCAGTGAATGACAAATAAATAATCCAACAGATAATTAACAATAAGTACATGAAACAATAATAAAATATTTGCACAGTGTGGCATAAGTATAGTTTGCAGTTAATTTATAGTTCATTCTCATAAGCAAAGTGGGTCATTTGCTACTCAAGGAACTCTTGAGCAGAGAAAATTACTCTACTTTTGATCCACCTTGAAAGACTAGTTTTAAATTTATTCACTGGCACAGTGTAGGCGTTTTCAGAAAATTTGTTGAAGTAGACAGGACCAAGATGTGTAGCTGTTGTGTCTCTTTGCAAGCCTAGCATATAGCATATTAATGGTATGTCCACTTCTTATGTTATGGTCATGAACTGTGCTCCTTAACTCAACTCCGATTCTCAGATTCTCTTTAATGAAGACAAGGAAGTTGTAAATATACAGGCCAGGCACTGTCATTTATCTCGACATGATTCACAATGGCTCAATTCTGCTATGCACCTTATGGCTTTCTTTTACCATTTAAACCCTAATCTATGATGTATACAATTCTGGCGTGTCTTAGGTTGGAAATGAAAATGGAAAAAAAACCTAATAAACCTAAACATTTTAGTTCCTATTATGTCAGTATACAAGTGTGCCAGAAAACCCTCTATGTGGAAAAAATTCATTGTTACCATGTTTCCAGAAACAAATGTGCAAGCTGTTAATTACTGAGAAAGTTCATTGACAGAATAAATCCAACTCTATATCTCCAGATACATATAGAACTCTTATGTACAATGTAAAAGGACAGAACAAACTATACCACATATCCTCCATACATACTCGTATATATATTTCTCTACAGCTAACTGCAATACAACACCTTTTCTACACTCACAGTCTACATGTCAAACCACTTATATTAACACTACATGAAGAATGCAGAAAAAAGATCTGGTCGCATCAAGAAATGTGTCTTTAAAAAACACTATATACACTATACAACAAACCCACTTACACATACAGATAGAACACAACTTTAGATCACTCTACATATGAAACTATATACCCAATGACACTTATTTTACACACTACTTAGACAAATGACATGAAGAATCAAGAGAGAAGAGAACCGCATATGAAGAAATATGTCTGCAAAATACAATTTTAATACTATTCAACAAACACACTACAAATATCTCAAGTGGACACAGACACAACAACACAATGCATTCATACTACAGAACCCTCTTACACAGTATTTACACAATACAAAATTAAAAACACCAAAAATTAAATTACATGAAAAATCAAGAAAGAAGATTTCCAAACATGAAGAGAGAAGATGAACTTCCAAACAAAGACTCTATACAACACAAATAAGCTTGCAAATAACCTGAGTTACACTGAGAGAAAACACGCAATGGAGGATATGTGACAGCCACTGAGACCAACAAATCCATTAGCTGCTTCTTAAAATTGATACATATTAGGTGATGCCACTATCACTGAGTGTTCTGTAAATGAACGACATGACATTATTTCAAAAGTAATTGACATATACAATTGCATACTGTGATGAATAAAGTAAATAACTGAAAAAGATGAAAAGATGTTAGTAATAAAACATGACGAATATACCTTACTATATGCTAAATTCATGGATGGTTTAAAGCATTGGACATCTCGGTATTGTAATGGATTATCATTTTTTATGTATATAATTCTGGCATATATCAGTTAATAAATGAAAATGCGAAAGAAATTTAATAAACCTAAACATTTGAATTCCTATTATTTCAGTATACAAGTGTGCCAGAAAACTCTCTACATGGAGAAAATATTTTGTTACCATGTTTCCAGAAACAGATATGCAAGCTGTTCATTACTGAGAAAGTTCAATGACAATGAATCCACACTATATCTCCAGATACATATAGAACTCCATGTCCCATATAAAAATGGCAGAACAATCCATACCACATATCCTCCAAACATACTCGTATATTTCTCTACAGATAACTGCAATACAACACCTTTCCAACACTCACAGTCCAAATATCAACCCACTTACATTAACACTACATGAAGAATGCAGAATGAAGATATCATCTCATGAAGAAATATCTCTCTACAAAACACTATATACTCTATACAACCAACCCACTCTCACAAACAGATCAGAACACAACTTTGCATCACTCTACATACGAAACTATATACCCAATGACAATCATTTTACACACTACTTAGACAAATGACATGAAGAATCTAGAGAGAGTAGAGAACCATAAATGAAGAAACGTGTCTACAAATACAACATTAATCTTATTCAACAAACACACTTCAAATATCTCAATTTGACACAGACACAACAACACAAATCGTTCATACTATAGAACTCTCTTACACAGCATTTACGCAATACCAAATTAAAAACACCAAAAATGAAATTACATGAAGAATCAAGAAAGAAAATCTCCAAACATGAAGAGAGAAGATAAATTTCCCCAAAATGACTCAATACAACACATACTAGCTTCCAAATACACTTCAGTACACTGACACAAAACATGCAATGGAGGATATGTGATGGTCACTGAGACCTACAAAGCCATTAGCTGCATCTTAAAATTGATACATATTAGGCGATGACGCTACCACTGAGTGTTCTCTATATGAACGAACATGAATTTATTTCAAGAGTATTTGACATATGCAATTATGTACTGTGATGAATAAAGTAAATTACTGAAAAAGATGAAAAGCTGTTACTAACAAAATATGACAAATATAGCTTACCATATACTAAGTTCATGGATGGTTTAAAGCATCGGACACCTCGGTATTGTAATGAATAACCAATTTTGATATATACAATTCTGGCATATATCAGTTTAGAAATGAAAATGGGAAAGAAATCTAATAAACCTAAACACTTGAATTCCTATTATTTCAGTATACAAGTGTCAGAAAACTCTCTACATGGAGAAAATATTTTGTTACCATGTTTCCAGAAACAGATATGCAAGCTGTTCATTACTGAGAAAGTGCAACGTCAATAAATCCACTCTATATCTCCAGATACATATAAAACTCCATGCCCGATATAAAAATGGCAGAACAATCTATACCACATATCCTTCATACAAACTCGTATATTTCTCTACAGATAACTGCAATACAACACCTTTCCAACACTCACAGTCCACATATCAAACCACTTACATTAACACTACATGAAGAATGCAGAATGAAGATTTCCTCCCATGAAGAAATATCTCTCTACAAAACACTATATACTCTATACAACCAACCCGCTCTCACAAACAGATCAGAACACAACTTTAGATCACTCTACATATGAAACTATATACCCAATGTTGTTGTTGTTGTTGTGGTCTTCAGTCCTGAGACTGGTTTGATGCAGCTCTCCATGCTACTCTATCCTGTGCAAGCTTTTTCATCTCCCAGTACCTACTGCAACCTACATCCTTCTGAATCTGCTTAGTGTATTCATCTCTTGGTCTCCCTCTACGATTTTTACCCTCCACGCTGCCCTCCAATACTAAATTGGTGATCCCTTGATGCCTCAGAACATGTCCTACCAACCGATCCCTTCTTCTGGTCAAGTTGTGCCACAAACTTCTCTTCTCCCCAATCCTATTCAATACTTCCTCATTAGTTATGTGATCTACCCATCTAATCTTCAGCATTCTTCTGTAGCACCACATTTCGAAAGCTTCTATCCTCTTCTTGTCCAAACTATTTATCGTCCATGTTTCACTTCCATACATGGCTACACTCCATACGAATACTTTCAGAAATGACTTCCTGACACTTAAATCAATACTGGATGTTAACAAATTTCTCTTCTTCAGAAACGCTTACCTTGCCATTGCCAGCCTACATTTTATATCCTCTCTACTTCGACCATCATCAGTTATTTTGCTCCCCAAATAGCAAAACTCCTTTACTACTTTAAGTGCCTCATTTCCTAATCTAATTCCCTCAGCATCGCCCGACTTAATTTGACTACATTCCATTATCCTTGTTTTGCTTTTGTTGATGTTCATCTTATATCCTCCTTTCAAGACACTGTCCATTCCATTCAACTGCTCTTCCAAGTCCTTTGCTGTCTCTGACAGAATTACAATGTCATCGGCGAACCTCAAAGTTTTTATTTCTTCTCCATGAATTTTAATACCTACCCCGAATTTTTCTTTTGTTTCCTTTACTGCTTTCTCAATATACAGATTGAACAACATCGGGGAGAGGCTACAACCCTGTCTTACTCCCTTCCCAACCACTGCTTCCCTTTCATGTCCCTCGACTCTTATAACTGCCATCTGGTTTCTGTACAAATTGTAAATAGCCTTTCGCTCCCTGTATTTTACCCCTGCCACCTTTAGAATTTGAAAGAGAGTATTCCAGTCAACATTGTCAAAAGCTTTCTCTAAGTCTACAAATGCTAGAAACGTAGGTTTGCCTTTCCTTAATCTTTCTTCTAAGATAAGTCTTAAGGTCAGTATTGCCTCACGTGTTCCAGTGTTTCTACGGAATCCAAACTGATCTTCCCCGAGGTTGGCTTCTACTAGTTTTTCCATTCGTCTGTAAAGAATTCGTGTTAGTATTTTGCAGCTGTGACTTATTAAGCTGATAGTTCGGTAATTTTCACATCTGTCAACACCTGCTTTCTTCGGGATTGGAATTATTATATTCTTCTTGAAGTCTGAGGGTATTTTGCCTGTTTCATACATCTTGCTCACCAGATGGTAGAGTTTTGTCAGGACTGGCTCTCCCACGGCCGTCAGTAGTTCCAATGGAATATTGTCTACTCCGGGGGCCTTGTTTCGACTCAGGTCTTTCAGTGCTCTGTCAAACTCTTCACGCAGTATCGTATCTCCCATTTCATCTTCATCTACATCCTCTTCCATTTCCATAATATTGTCCTCAAGTACATCGCCCTTGTATAGACCCTCTATATACTCCTTCCACCTTTCTGCTTTCCCTTCTTTGCTTAGAACTGGGTTTCCATCTGAGCTCTTGATATTCATACAAGTCGTTCTCTGATCTCCAAAGGTCTCTTTAATTTTCCTGTAGGCGGTATCTATCTTACCCCTAGTGAGATAGGCCTCTACATCCTTACATTTGTCCTCTAGCCATCCCTGCTTAGCCATTTTGCACTTCCTGTCGATCTCATTTTTGAGACGTTTGTATTCCTTTTTGCCTGTTTCACTTACTGCATTTTTATATTTTCTCCTTTCATCAATTAAATTCAATATTTCTTCTGTTACCCAAGGATTTCTACTAGCCCTCGTCTTTTTACCTACTTGATCCTCTGCTACCTTCACTACTTCATCCCTCAAAGCTACCCATTCTTCTTCTACTGTATTTATTTCCCCCATTCCTGTCAATTGCTCCCTTATGCTCTCCCTGAATCTCTGTACAACCTCTGGTTCTTTCAGTTTATCCAGGTCCCATCTCCTTAAATTCCCACCTTTTTGCAGTTTCTTCAGTTTTAATCTACAGGTCATAACCAATAGATTGTGGTCAGAGTCCACATCTGCCCCTGGAAATGTCTTACAATTTAAAACCTGGTTCCTAAATCTCTGTCTTACCATTATATAATCTATCTGATACCTTTTAGTATCTCCAGGGTTCTTCCATGTATACAACCTTCTTTCATGATTCTTAAACCAAGTGTTAGTTATGATTAAGTTATGCTCCGTGCAAAATTCTACCAGGCGGCTTCCTCTTTCATTTCTGTCCCCCAATCCATATTCACCTACTATGTTTCCTTCTCTCCCTTTTCCTACACTCGAATTCCAGTCACCCATGACTATTAAATTTTCGTCTCCCTTCACAATCTGAATAATTTCTTTTATTTCATCATACATTCTTCAATTTCTTCGTCATCTGCAGAGCTAGTTGGCATATAAACTTGTACTACTGTAGTAGGTGTGGGCTTCGTATCTATATTGGCCACAATAATGCGTTCACTATGCTGTTTGTAGTAGCTTACCCGCATTCCTATTTTCCTATTCATTATTAAACCTACTCCTGCATTACCCCTATTTGATTTTGTGTTTATAACCCTGTAGTCACCTGACCAGAAGTCTTGTTCCTCCTGCCACCGAACTTCACTAATTCCCACTATATCTAAGTTCAACCTATCCATTTCCCTTTTTAAATTTTCTAACCTACCTGCCCGATTAAGGGATCTGACATTCCACGTTCCGATCCGTAGAACGCCAGTTTTCTTTCTCCTGATAACGACATCCTCTTGAGTAGTCCCCGCCCGGAGATCCGAATGGGGGACTATTTTACCTCCGGAATATTTTACCCAAGAGGACGCCATCATCATGTAATCATACAGTAAAGCTGCATGGCCTCGGGAAAAATTACGGCTGTAGTTTCCCCTTGCTTTCAGCTGTTCGCAGTACCAGCACAGCAAGGCCGTTTTGGTTATTGTTACAAGGCCAGATCAGTCAATCATCCAGACTGTTGCCCTTGCAACTACTGAAAAGGCTGCTGCCCCTCTTCAGGAACCACACATTTGTCTGGCCTCTCAACAGATACCCCTCCATTGTGGTTGCACCTACGGTACGGCTATCTGTATCGCTGAGGCACGCAAGCCTCCCCACAAACGGCAAGGTCCATGGTTCATGGGAGGGATATACCCAATGACAATCATTTTACACACTTTTAGACAAATGACATGAAGAATCAGGAGACCGAAGAGAACCACAAATGAAGAAACGTGTCTTCCAAGTACAACATTAATACTATTCAACAAACACACTTCAAATATCTCAACTTGACACAGACACAAAAACACAAGTCTTTCATACTACAGAACTCTCTTATACAGCATTTACACAATACAAAATTATAATGAACAGTAATGATATTACATGAATAATCAAAAAAGAAGATCCCCAAACATTAAGAGAGAAGATGAACTTCCACAAACAACGACTCTATACAACACAAACAAGCTTCCAAATACACTTCAGTACAATGACACAAAACATGCAATGGAGGATATGTGATGGTCACTGAGACCAACAAAGCCATTAGCTGCATCTTAAAATTGATACATATTAGGTGATGACACCTACCACTGAGTGTTCTCTATATGAACGAACATGAATTTATTTCAAGAGTAATTGACATATGCAATTGTGTACTGTGACGAATAAAGTAAATAATTGAAACAGATGAAAAGCTGTTATTAACAAAACATGATGAATATATATTCTGGTAAACCATGCGGGATGTACTTCATACTATGATGATGAATATAGCTTACTATATGCTAAGTTCGTGGTTGGATTAAAGCATCGGACACCTCGGTATTGTAATGGATTACCATTTTTGATGTATAAAATTCTGGCATATATCAGTTTAGAAATGAAAATGGGAAAGAAATCTAATAAACCTAAACATTTTAATTACTATGATTTCGGTATACAAGTGTACCAGAAAACTCTCTACATGGAGAAAATATTTTGTTACCATGTATCCAGAGACAGATATGCAAGCTGTTCATTACTGAGAAAATTCAATGTCAATAAATCCACTCTATATCTCCAGATACATATAGAACTCCATGCCCGATATAAAAATGGCAGACCAATCTATGCCACATATCATCCATACATACTCGTATATTTCTCTACAGATAACTGCAATACAACACCTTTCCAACACTCACAGTCCACATATCAAACGACTTACATTAACACTACATGAAGATTGCAGAATGAAGGTTTCGTTTCATGAAGAAATATCTATCTACAAAACACTATATACTCTATACAACTAACCCGCGCTCACAAATAGATCAGAACACAACTTTAGATCTCTCTACATACGAAACTATATACCCAATCACACTCATTTTACACACTACTTAGACAAATGACATGAAGAATCAAGAGAGAGAAGAGAACCTCAAATGAAGAAACGTGCCTCCAAATACAACATTAATACTTTTCAACAAACACACTTCAAATATCTCAACTTGACACAGACACAACAACACAAATCATTCATACTACAGAACTCTCTTACACAGCATTTACACAATACAAAATGAAAAACACCAAAAACGAAAATACATGAAGAATCAAGAAAGAAGATCTCTAAACTTGAAGAGAGAAGATGAACTTCCACAAACAACGATTCTATACAACACAAACAAGCTTCCAAATACACTTCAGTACAATGACACAAAACATGCAATGGAGTATATGTGATGGTCACTGAGACCAACAAAGCCATTAGCTGCATCTTAAAATTGATACATATTAGGTGATGATGCTACAACTGAGTGTTCTCTAAATGAACGAACATGAATTTATTTCAGGAGTAATTGACATATGCAATTGGGTACTGTGATGAATAAAGTAAATAACTGAAACAGTTGAAAAGCTGTTACTAACAAAGTATGGCAAATATAGCTTACTGTATGCTAATTTCATGGATGGATTAAAGCATCGGATACCTCGGTATTGTAATGGATTACCATTTTTGATGTATACAATTCTGGCATATATCAGTTTACAAATGAAAATGGAAAAGAAAGATAATAAACTTAAACATTTGAATTCCTATGATTTCAGTATACAAGTGTGCCAGGAAACTCTCTACATGGAGAAAATATTTTGTTACCATGTTGCCAGAAACAGATATGAAAGCTGTTCATTACTGAGAAAGTTCAATGAATGAATAAATCCACTCTATATCTCCAGATACATATAGAACTCCATGTCCGATATAAAAATGGCACATCAATCTATGCCACATATCATCCATACATACTCGTATATTTCTCTACAGATAACTGCAATACAACACCTTTCCAACACTCACAGTCCACATATCAAACCACTTACATTAACACTACATGAAGAATGCAGAATGAAGATTTCGTATCATGAAGAAATAGCTCTCTACTAAACACTATATACTCTATACAACCAACCCGCGCTCACAAATAGATCAGAACACAAATTTAGATCTCTCTACATACGAAACTATATACCCAATCACACTCATTTTACACACTACTTAGACAAATGACATGAAGAATCAAGAGAGAGAAGAGAACCTCAAATGAAGAAACGTGCCTCCAAATACAACATTAATACTTTTCAACAAACACACTTCAAATATCTCAACTTGACACAGACACAAAAACACAAATCATTCATACTACAGAACTCTCTTACACAGCATTTACACAATACTAAATGAAAAACACCAAAAACGAAAATACATGAAGAATCAAGAAAGAAGATCTCTAAACTTGAAGAGAGAAGATGAGCTTCCACAAAAAACGACTCTATACAACACAAACAAGGTTCCAAAAACACTTCAGTACACTGACACAAAACATGCAATGGAGGATATGTGACGGTTACTGAGACCTACAAAGCCATTAGCTGCATCTTAAAATTGATACATATTAGGTGATGATGCTACAACTGAGTGTTCTCTAAATGAACGAACATGAATTTATTTCAGGAGTAATTGACATATGCAATTGGGTACTGTGATGAATAAAGTAAATAACTGAAACAGTTGAAAAGCTGTTACTAACAAAGTATGACAAATATAGCTTACTGTATGCTAATTTCATGGATGGATTAAAGCATCGGATACCTCGGTATTGTAATGGATTACCATTCTTGATGTATACAATTCTGGCATATATCAGTTTAGAAATGAAAATGGGAAAGAAAGCTAATAAACTTAAACATTTGAATTCCTATGATTTCAGTATACAAGTGTGCCAGGAAACTCTCTACATGGAGAAAATATTTTGTTACCATGTTGCCAGAAACAGATATGAAAGCTGTTCATTACAGAGAAAGTTCAATGAATGAATAAATCCACTCTATATCTCCAGATACATATAGAACTCCATGTCCGATATAAAAATGGCAGATCAATCTATGCCACATATCATCCATATATACTCGTATATTTCTCTACAGATAACTGCAATACAACACCTTTCCAACACTCACAGTCCACATATCAACCGACTTACATTAACACTAAATGAAGAATGCAGAATGAAGATATGATCTCATGAAGAAATATCTCTCTACAAAACACTATATACTCTATACAAACAACCCGCTCTCACAAACAGATCAGGACACAACTTTGCATCACTCTACATACGAAACTATATACCCAATGACACTCATTTTACACACTACTTAGACAAATGACATGAAGAATCTAGAGAGAGTAGAGAACCATTAATGAAGAAACGTGTCTACAAATACAACATTAATACTATTCAACAAACACACTTCAAATATCTCAATTTGACACAGACACAACAACACAAATCGTTCATACTATAGAACTCTCTTACACAGCATTTACACAATACCAAATTAAAAACACCAAAAATGAAATTACATGAAGAATCAAGAAAGAAAATCTCCAAACATGAAGAGAGAAGATGAATTTCCCCAAAATGACACAATATAACACAAACAAGCTTCCAAATACACTGCAGTACACTGACACAAAATGTGCAATGGAGGATATGTGACGGTCACTGAGACCTACAAAGCCATTAGCTGCATCTTAAAATTGATACATATTAGGCGATGACGCTACCACTGAGTGTTCTCTATATGAACGAACATGAATTTATTTCAAGAGTACTTGACATATGCAATTGTGTACTGTGACGAATAAAGTAAATTACTGAAAAAGATGAAAAGCTGTTACTAACAAAATATGACAAATATAGCTTACCATATACTAAGTTCATGGATGGTTTAAAGCATCGGACACCTCGGTATTGTAATGGATAACCATTTTTGATACATACAATTCTGGCATATATCAGTTTAGAAATGAAAATGGGAAAGAAATCTAATAAACTTAAACATTTGAATTCCTATTATTTCAGTATAGAAGTGTCAGAAAACTCTCTACATGGAGAAAATATTTTGTTACCATGTTTCCAGAAACAGATATGCAAGCTGTTCATTACTGAGAAAGTGCAACGTCAATAAATCCACTCTATATCTCCAGATACATATAAAACTCCATGCCCGATATAAAAATGGCAGAAAATCTATACCACATATCCTTCATACAAACTCGTATATTTCTCTACAGATAACTGCAATACAACACCTTTCCAACACTCACAGTCCACATATCAAACCACTTACATTAACACTACATGAAGAATGCAGAATGAAGATTTCGTCCCATGAAGAAATATCTATCTACAAAACACTATACACTCTATACAACCAACCCGCGCTCACAAATAGATAAGAACACAAATTTAGATCTCTCTACATACGAAACTATATACCCAATGACACTCATTTTACACACTACTTAGACAAATGACAGGAAGAATCAAGAGCGAGAAGAGAACCTCAAATGAAGAAACGTGCCTCCAAATACAACATTAATACTTTTCAACAAACACACTTCAAATATCTCAACTTGACACAGACACAACAACACAAATCATTCATACTAAAGAACTCTCTTACACAGCATTTACACAATACTAAATGAAAAACACCAAAAACGAAAATACATGAAGATTCAAGAAAGAAGATCTCTAAACTTGAAGAGAGAAGATGAGCTTCCACAAAAAACGACTCTATACAACACAAACAAGCTTCCAAAAACACTTCAGTACACTGACACAAAACATGCAATGGAGGATATGTGACGGTCACTGAGACCTACAAAGCCATTAGCTGCATCTTAAAATTGATACATATTAGGTGATGATGCTACAACTGAGTGTTCTCTAAATGAACGAACATGAATTTATTTCAGGAGTAATTGACATATGCAATTGGGTACTGTGATGAATAAAGTAAATAACTGAAACAGTTGAAAAGCTGTTACTAACAAAGTATGACAAATATAGCTTACTGTATGCTAATTTCATGGATGGATTAAAGCATCGGATACCTCGGTATTGTAATGGATTACCATTTTTGATGTATACAATTCTGGCATATATCAGTTTACAAATGAAAATGGGAAAGAAAGCTAATAAACTTAAACATTTGAATTCCTATGACTTCAGTATACAAGTGTGCCAGGAAACTCTCTACATGGAGAAAATATTTTGTTACCATGTTGCCAGAAACAAATATGAAAGCTGTTCATACTGAGAAAGTTCAATGAATGAATAAATCCACTCTATATCTCCAGATACATATAGAACTCCATGTCCGATATAAAAATGGCAGAACAATCTATACCACATATCCTCCATACATACTCATATATTTCTCTACAGATAACTGCAATACAACACCTTTCCAACACTCACAGTCCAAATATCAAACCACTTACATTAACACTACATGAAGAATGCAGAATGAAGATTTCGTATCATGAAGAAATATCTCTCTACAAAACACTATATACTCTATACAACCAACCCGCTCTCACAAACAGATCAGAACACAGCTTTAGATCTCTCTACATACGAAACTATATACCCAATCACACTCATTTTACACACTAGTTAGACAAATGACATGAAGAATCAAGAGAGAGAAGAGAACCTCAAATGAAGAAACGTGCCTCCAAATACAACATTAATACTTTTCAACAAACACATTTCAAATATATCAACTTGACACAGACACAGCAACACAAATTGTTCATACTATAGAACTCTCTTACACAGCATTTACACAATACCAAATCAAAAACACCAAAAATGAAATTACATGAAGAATCAAGAAAGAAAATCTTCAAACATGAAGAGAGAAGATGAATTTCCCCAAAATGACTCAATACAACACATACTAGCTTCCAAATACACTTCAGTACACCGACACAAAACATGCAATGGAGGATATGTGACGGTCACTGAGACCTACAAAGCCATTAGCTGCATCTTAAAATTGGTACATATTAGGTGACGACGCTACCACTGAGTGCTCTCTAAATGAATGAACATGGAATTTTTTCAGGAGTAATTGACATATGCAGTTGTGTACTGTGATGAATAAAGTAGATAACTGAAACAGATGGAAAGCTGTTACTAATAAAACATGACGAATATAGCATACTATATGCTAATTTCATGGATGGATTAAAGCATCGGATAACTCGGTATTGTAATGGATTCCCATTTTTGATGTATACAATTCTGGCATATATCAGTTTACAAATGAAAATGGGAAAGTAATCTAATAAACCTAAACATTTGAATTCTTATTATTTCTGTATACAAGTGTGCCAGAAAACTCACTACATGGAGAAAATACTTTGATACCATGTTTCCAGAAACAGATATGCAAGTTGTTAATTATTGAGAAAGTTCAATGACTGAATAAATCCACTCTATATCTCCAGATACCTATAGAACTCCATGTCCCATATAAAAATGGCAGAACAGTCTATGCCACATATCCTCCATACCTACTCGTATATTTCGCTACAGATAACTGCAATACAACACCTTTCCAACACTCACAGTCCACATATCAAACCACTTACATTAACACTACATGAAGAATGCAGAATGAAGATTTCGTATCATGAAGAAATAGCTCTCTACTAAACACTATATACTCTATACAACCAACCCGCGCTCACAAACAGATCAGAACACATCTTTAGATCACTCTACATACGAAACTATATACCCAATCACACTCATTTTACACACTACTGAGACAAATGACATGAAGAATCAAGAGAGAGAAGAGAACCACAAATGAAGAAACTTGCCTACCAAATACAACATTAAAACTATTTAACAAACACACTTCAAATGTCCGAACTTGACACAGACACAACAACACAAATCGTTGATACTACAGAAGTCCCTTACACAGCATTTACACAATACAAAATTAAAAACACCAAAAATAATAATACATGAAGAGTCAAGAAAGAAGATCTCCATACATGAAGAGAGAAGATGAGCTTCCACAAACAACGACTCTATACAACACAAACAAGCTTCCAAATGCACTTCAGTACACTGCTACTAAACATGCAATGGTGGATATGTGACGGTCACTGAGACCTACAAAGCCATTAACTGCATCTTAAAATTGATACATATTAGGTGATGATGCTACCACTGAGTGTTCTCTATATGAACGAACATGAATTTATTTCAAGAGTAATTGACATATGCAATTACGTACTGTGATGAATTAAGTAAATTACTGAAAAAGATGAAAAGCTGTTACTAACAAAATATGACAAATATAGCTTACCATATACTAAGTTCATGGATGGTTTAAAGCATCGGACACCTCGGTATTGTAATGGATAACCATTTTTGATATATACAATTCTGGCATATATCAGTTTAGAAATGAAAATGGGAAAGAAATCTAATAAACCTAAACATTTGAATTCCTATTATTTCAGTATACAAGTGTCAGAAAACTGTCTACATGGAGAAAATATTTTGTTACCATGTTTCCAGAAACAGATATGCAAGCTGTTCATTACTGAGAAACTGCAACGTCAATAAATCCACTCTATATCTCCAGATACATATAAAACTCCATGCCCGATATAAAAATGGCAGAACAATCTATACCACATATCCTTCATACAAACTCGTATATTTCTTTACAGATAACTGCAATACAACACCTTTCCAACACTCACAGTCCACATATCAAACCACTTACATTAACACTACATGAAGAATGCAGAATGAAGATTTCGTCCCATGAAGAAATATCTCTCTACAAAACACTATATACTCTATACAACCAACCCGCTCTCACAAACAGATCAGAACACAACTTTGCATCACTCTACATACGAAACTATATACCCAATGACACTCATTTTACACACTACTTAGACAAATGACATGAAGAATCTAGAGAGAGTAGAGAACCATAAATGAAGAAACGTGTCTTCCAAGTACAACATTAATACTATTCAACAAACACACTTCAAATATCTCAACTTGACACAGACACAAAAACACAAATCTTTCATACTACAGAACTCTCTTACACAGCATTTACGCAATACCAAATTATAAAGAACAGTAATGATATTACATGAATAATCAAAAAAGAAGATCCCCAAACATTAAGAGAGAAGATGAACTTCCACAAACAACGACTCTATACAACACAAACAAGCTTCAAAATACACTTCAGTACAATGACATAAAACATGCAATGGAGGATATGTGACGGTCACTGAGACCTACAAAGCCATTAGCTGCATCTTAAAATTAATACATATTAGGCGATGACGCTACCACTGAGTGTTCTCTAATTGAATGAACATGAATTTATTTCAAGAGCAATTGACATATGCAATTGGGTACTTTAATGAATGATGTAAATAACTGAAACAGGTGAAAAGCTGTTACTAACAAAATATTACAAATATAGCTTACTGTATGCTAATTTCATGGATGGATTAAAGCATAGGATACCTCGGTATTGTAATGGATTACCATTTTTGACGTATACAATTCTGGCATATATCAATATACAAATGAAAATGGGAAAGAAAGCTAATAAACCTTAACATTTGAATTCCAATGATTTCAGTATACAAGTGTGCCAGAAAACTCTCTACATGGAGAAAATACTTTGTTACCATGTTTCCAGGAACAGATAAGCAAGCTGTTCATTGTTGAGAAAGTTCAATGACTGAATAAATCCACTCTATATCTCCAGATACCTATAGAACTCCATGTCCGATATAAAAATGGCAGAACAATCTATACCACATATCCTCCATACATACTCATATATTTCTCTACAGATAACTGCAATACAACACCTTTCCAACACTCACAGTCCAAATATCAAACCACTTACATTAACACTACATGATGAATGCAGAATGAAGATTTCGTCTCATGAAGAAATAGCTCTCTACTAAACACTATATACTCTATACAACCAACCCGCTCTCACAAACAGATGAGAACACAACTTTGCATCACTCTACATACGAAACTATATACCCAATCACACTCATTTTACACACTACTTAGACAAATGACATGAAGAATCTAGAGAGAGTAAATGAAGAAACGTGTCTACAAATACAACATTAATACTATTCAACAAACACACTTCAAATATCTCAATTTGACACAGACACATTAACACAAATCGTTCATACTATAGAACTCTCTTACACAGCCCTTACGCAATACCAAATTAAAAACACCAAAAATGAAATTACATGAAGAATCAAGAAAGAAAATCTCCAAACATTAAGAGAGAAGATGAATTTCCTCAAAATGACTCAATACAACACGTACTAGCTTCCAAATACACTTCAGTACACTGACACAAAACATGCAATGGAGGATATGTGACGGTCACTGAGACCTACAAAGCCATTAGCTGCATCTTAAAATTGGTACATATTAGGTGACGACGCTACCACTGAGTGCTCTCTAAATGAATGAACATGAAATTTTTTCAGGAGTAATTGACATATGCAGTTGTGTACTGTGATGAATAAAGTAGATAACTGAAACAGATGGAAAGCTGTTACTAATAAAACATGACGAATATAGCTTACTATATGCTAATTTCATGGATGGATTAAAGCAACGGATACCTCGGTATTGTAATGGATTCCCATTTTTGATCTATACAATTCTGGCATATATCAGTTTACAAATGAAAATGGGAAAGTAATCTAATAAAACTAAACATTTGAATTCTTATTATTTCTGTATACAAGTGTGCCAGAAAACTCACTACATGGAGAAAATACTTTGATACCATGTTTCCAGAAACAGATATGCAAGTTGTTAATTATTGAGAAAGTTCAATGACTGAATAAATCCACTCTATAACTCCAGATACCTATAGAACTCCATGTCCCATATAAAAATGGCAGAACAATCTATACCACATATCCTCCATACATACTCGTATATTTCGCTACAGATAACTGCAATACAACACCTTTCCAACACTCACAGTCCACATATCAAACCACTTACATTAACACTACATGAAGAATGCAGAATGAAGATTTCGTCTCATGAAGAAATAGCTCTCTACTAAACACTATATACTCTATACAACCAACCCGCGCCCACAAACAGATCAGAACACATCTTTAGATCACTCTACATACGAAACTATATACCCAATGACACTCATTTTACACACTACTTAGACAAATGACATGAAGAATGAAGAGAGAGAAGAGAACCACAAATGAAGAAACTTGCCTACCAAATACAACATTAAAACTATTTAACAAACACACTTCAAATGTCCCAACTTGACACAGACACAACAACACAAAACGTTGATACTAGAGAACTCCCTTACACAGCATTTACACAATACAAAATTAAAAACACCAAAAATGAAAATACATGAAGAGTCAAGAAAGAAGATGTCCATACATGAAGAGAGAAGATGAGCTTCCACAAACAACGAATCTATACAACACAAACAAGCTTCCAAATGCACTTCAGTACACTGCTACTAAACATGCAATGGAGCATATGTGACGGCCACTGAGACCTACAAAGCCATTAACTGCATCTTAAAATTGATACGTATTAGGTGATGATGCTACAACTGAGTGTTCTCTAATTGAATGAACATGAATTTATTTCAAGAGCAATTGACATATGCAATTGGGTACTTTAATGAATGATGTAAATAACTGAAACAGGTGAAAAGCTGTTACTAACAAAATATTACAAATATAGCTTACTGTATGCTAATTTCATGGATGGATTAAAGCATAGGATACCTCGGTATTGTAATGGATTACCATTTTTGACGTATACAATTCTGGCATATATCAATATACAAATGAAAATGGGAAAGAAAGCTAATAAATCTTAACATTTGAATTCCAATGATTTCAGTATACAAGTGTGCCAGAAAACTCTCTACATGGAGAAAATACTTTGTTACCATGTTTCCAGGAACAGATAAGCAAGCTGTTCATTGTTGAGAAAGTTCAATGACTGAATAAATCCACTCTATATCTCCAGATACCTATAGAACTCCATGTCCGATATAAAAATGGCAGAACAATCTATACCACATATCCTCCATACATACTCATATATTTCTCTACAGATAACTGCAATACAACACCTTTCCAACACTCACAGTCCAAATATCAAACCACTTACATTAACACTACATGATGAATGCAGAATGAAGATTTCGTCTCATGAAGAAATAGCTCTCTACTAAACACTATATACTCTATACAACCAACCCGCTCTCACAAACAGATCAGAACACAACTTTGCATCACTCTACATACGAAACTATATACCCAATGACACTCATTTTACACACTACTTAGACAAATGACATGAAGAATCTAGAGAGAGTAGAGAACCATAAATGAAGAAACGTGTCTACAAATACAACATTAATACTATTCAACAAACACACTTCAAATGTCCCAACTTGACACAGACACAACAACACAAATCGTTGATACTACAGAACTCTCTTACACAGCATTTACACAATACAAAATTAAAAACACCAAAAATGAAAATACATGAAGAGTCAAGAAAGAAGATCTCCATACATGAAGAGAGAAGATGAGCTTCCACAAACAACGACTCTATACAACACAAACAAGCTTCCAAATGCACTTCAGTACACTCACACAAAACATGCAATGGAGGATATGTGACGGTCACTGAGACCTACAAAGCCATTAGCTGCATCTTAAAATTGATACATATTAGGCGATGACGCTACCACTGAGTGTTCTCTATATTAACGAACATGAATTTATTTCAAGAGTACTTGACGTATGCAATTGTGTACTGTGACGAATAAAGTAAATTACTGAAAAAGATGAAAAGCTGTTACTAACAAAATATGACAAATATAGCTTACCATATACTAAGTTCATGGATGGTTTAAAGCATCGGACACCTCGGTATTGTAATGGATAACCATTTTTGATATATACAATTCTGGCATATATCAGTTTAGAAATGAAAATGGGAAAGAAATCTAATAAACTTAAACATTTGAATTCCTATTATTTCAGTATACAAGTGTCAGAAAACTGTCTACATGGAGAAAATATTTTGTTACCATGTTTCCAGAAACAGATATGCAAGCTGTTCATTACTGAGAAAGTGCAACGTCAATAAATCCACTCTATATCTCCAGATACATATAAAACTCCATGCCCGATATAAAAATGGCAGAAAATCTATACCACATATCCTTCATACAAACTCGTATATTTCTCTACAGATAACTGCAATACAACACCTTTCCAACACTCACAGTCCACATATCAAACCACTTACATTAACACTACATGAAGAATGCAGAATGAAGATTTCGTCTCATGAAGAAATAGCTCTCTACTAAACACTATTTACTCTATACAACCAACCCGCGCTCACAAACAGATCAGAACACAGCTTTAGATCTCTCTACATACGAAACTATATACCCAATCACACTCATTTTACACACTACTTAGACAAATGACATGAAGAATCAAGAGAGAGAAGAGAACCTCAAATGAAGAAACGTGCCTCCAAATACAACATTAATACTTTTCAACAAACACACTTCAAATATCTCAACTTGACACAGACACAACAACACAAATCATTCATACTACAGAACTCTCTTACACAGCATTTACACAATACAAAATGAAAAACACCAAAAACGAAAATACATGAAGAATCAAGAAAGAAGATCTCTAAACTTGAAGAGAGAAGATGAACTTCCACAAACAACGACTCTATACAACTCAAACAAGCTTCCAAATACACTTCAGTACAATGACACAAAACATGCAATGGAGGATATGTGATGGTCACTGAGACCAACAAAGCCATTAGCTGCATCTTAAAATTGATACATATTAGGTGATGATGCTACAACTGAGTGTTCTCTAAATGAACGAACATGAATTTATTTCAGGAGTAATTGACATATGCAATTGGGTACTGTGATGAATAAAGTAAATAACTGAAACAGTTGAAAAGCTGTTACTAACAAAGTATGACAAATATAGCTTACTGTATGCTAATTTCATGGATGGATTAAAGCATCGGATACCTCGGTATTGTAATGGATTACCATTTTTGATGTATACAATTCTGGCATATATCAGTTTACAAATGAAAATGGGAAAGAAAGCTAATAAACTTAAACATTTGAATTCCTATGATTTCAGTATACAAGTGTGCCAGGAAACTCTCTACATGGAGAAAATATTTTGTTACCATGTTGCCAGAAACAGATATGAAAGCTGTTCATTACTGAGAAAGTTCAATGAATGAATAAATCCACTCTATATCTCCAGATACATATAGAACTCCATGTCCGATATAAAAATGGCACATCAATCTATGCCACATATCATCCATACATACTCGTATATATCTCTACAGATAACTGCAATACAACACCTTTCCAACACTCACAGTCCACATATCAAACCACTTACATTAACACTACATGAAGATTGCAGAATGAAGGTTTCGTCTCATGAAGAAATATCTATCTGCAAAACACTATACACTCTATACAACCAACCCGCGCTCACAAATAGATCAGAACACAAATTTAGATCTCTCTACATACGAAACTATATACCCAATCACACTCATTTTACACACTACTTAGACAAATGACAGGAAGAATCATGAGAGAGAAGAGAACCTCATATGAAGAAACGTGCCTCCAAATACAACATTAATACTTTTCAACAAACACACTTCAAATATCTCAACTTGACACAGACACAACAACACAAATCATTCATACTAAAGAACTCTCTTACACAGCATTTACACAATACTAAATGAAAAACACCAAAAACGAAAATACATGAAGATTCAAGAAAGAAGATCTCTAAACTTGAAGAGAGAAGATGAGCTTCCACAAAAAACGACTCTATACAACACAAACAAGCTTCCAAAAACACTTCAGTACACTGACACAAAACATGCAATGGAGGATATGTGACGGTCACTGAGACCTACAAAGCCATTAGCTGCATCTTAAAATTGATACATATTAGGTGATGATGCTACAACTGAGTGTTCTCTAAATGAACCAACATGAATTTATTTCAGGAGTAATTGACATATGCAATTGGGTACTGTGATGAATAAAGTAAATAACTGAAACAGTTGAAAAGCTGTTATTAACAAAGTATGACAAATATAGCTTACTGTATGCTAATTTCATGGATGGATTAAAGCATCGGATACCTCGGTATTGTAATGGATTACCATTTTTGATGTATACAATTCTGGCATATATCAGTTTACAAATGAAAATGGGAAAGAAAGCTAATAAACTTAAACATTTGAATTCCTATGATTTCAGTATACAAGTGTGCCAAGAAACTCTCTACATGGAGAAAATATTTTGTTACCATGTTGCCAGAAACAAATATGAAAGCTGTTCATTACTGAGAAAGTTCAATGAATGAATAAATCCACTCTATATCTCCAGATACATATTGAACTCCATGTCCGATATAAAAATGGCAGAACAATCTATACCACATATCCTCCATACATACTCATATATTTCTCTACAGATAACTGCAATACAACACCTTTCCAACACTCACAGTCCAAATATCAAACCACTTACATTAACACTACATGAAGAATGCAGAATGAAGATTTCGTATCATGAAGAAATATCTCTCTACAAAACACTATATACTCTATACAACCAACCCGCTCTCACAAACAGATCAGAACACAGCTTTAGATCTCTCTACATACGAAACTATATACCCAATCACACTCATTTTACACACTACTTAGACAAATGACATGAAGAATCAAGAGAGAGAAGAGAACCTCAAATGAAGAAACGTGCCTCCAAATACAACATTAATACTTTTCAACAAACACATTTCAAATATATCAACTTGACACAGACACAGCAACACAAATTGTTCATACTATAGAACTCTCTTACACAGCATTTACGCAATACCAAATCAAAAACACCAAAAATGAAATTACATGAAGAATCAAGAAAGAAAATCTTCAAACATGAAGAGAGAAGATGAATTTCCCCAAAATGACTCAATACAACACATACTAGCTTCCAAATAGACTTCAGTACACCGACACAAAACATGCAATGGAGGATATGTGACAGTCACTGAGACCTACAAAGCCATTAGCTGCATCTTAAAATTGGTACATATTAGGTGACGACGCTACCACTGAGTGCTCTCTAAATGAATGAACATGAAATTTTTTCAGGAGTAATTGACATATGCAGTTGTGTACTGTGATGAATAAAGTAGATAACTGAAACAGATGGAAAGCTGTTACTAATAAAACATGACGAATATAGCATACTATATGCTAATTTCATGGATGGATTAAAGCATCGGATACCTCGGTATTGTAATGGATTCCCATTTTTGATGTATACAATTCTGGCACATATCAGTTTACAAATGAAAATGGGAAAGTAATCTAATAAACCTAAACATTTGAATTCTTATTATTTCTGTATACAAGTGTGCCAGAAAACTCACTACATGGAGAAAATACTTTGATACCATGTTTCCAGAAACAGATATGCAAGTTGTTAATTATTGAGAAAGTTCAATGACTGAATAAATCCACTCTATATCTCCAGATACCTATAGAACTCCATGTCCCATATAAAAATGGCAGAACAATCTATGCCACATATCCTCCATACCTACTCGTATATTTCGCTACAGATAACTGCAATACAACACCTTTCCAACACTCACAGTCCACATATCAAACCACTTACATTAACACTACATGAAGAATCCAGAATGAGGATTTCGTATCATGAAGAAATAGCTCTCTACTAAACACTATATACTCTATACAACCAACCCGCTCTCACAAACAGATCAGAACACAACTTTGCATCACTCTACATACGAAACTATATACCCAATGACACTCATTTTACACACTACTTAGACAAATGACATGAAGAATCTAGAGAGAGTAGAGAACCATAAATGAAGAAACGTGTCTTCCAAGTACAACATTAATACTATTCAACAAACACACTTCAAATATCTCAACTTGACACAGACACAAAAACACAAATCTTTCATACTACAGAACTCTCTTACACAGCATTTACGCAATACCAAATTATAAAGAACAGTAATGATATTACATGAATAATCAAAAAAGAAGATCCCCAAACATTAAGAGAGAAGATGAACTTCCACAAACAACGACTCTATACAACACAAACAAGCTTCCAAATACACTTCAGTACAATGACATAAAACATGCAATGGAGGATATGTGACGGTCTCTGAGACCTACAAAGCCATTAGCTGCATCTTAAAATTAATACATATTAGGCGATGACGCTACCACTGAGTGTTCTCTAATTGAACGAACATGAATTTATTTCAAGAGTAATTGACATATGCAATTACGTACTGTGATGAATAAAGTAAATTACTGAAACAGATGGAAAGCTGTTACTAATAAAACATGATGAATATAGCTTACTATATGCTAATTTCATGGATGGATTAAAGAATCGGATACCTCGGTATTGTAATGGATTCCCATTTTTGACGTATACAATTCTGGCATATATCAATATACAAATGAAAATGGGAAAGAAAGCTAATAAACCTAAACATTTGAATTCCAATGATTTCAGTATACAAGTGTCCCAGAAAACTCTCTACATGGAGAAAATACTTTGTTACCATGTTTCCAGGAACAGATAAGCAAGCTGTTCATTATTGAGAATGTTCAATGACTGAATAAATCCACTCTATATCTCCAGATACCTATAGAACTCCATGTCCGATATAAAAATGGCAGAACAATCTATACCACACATATCCTCCATACATACTCATATATTTCTCTACAGATAACTGCAATACAACACCTTTCCAACACTCACAGTCCAAATATCAAACCACTTACATTAACACTACATGAAGAACGCAGAATGAAGATATCATCTCATGAAGAAATATCTCTCTACAAAACACTATATACTCTATACAACCAACCCGCTCTCACAAACAGATGAGAACACAACTTTGCATCACTCTACATACGAAACTATATACCCAATCACACTCATTTTACACACTACTTAGACAAATGACATGAAGAATCTAGAGAGAGTAAATGAAGAAACGTGTCTACAAATACAACATTAATACTATTCAACAAACACACTTCAAATATCTCAATTTGACACAGACACATTAACAAAAATCGTTCATACTATAGAACTCTCTTACACAGCCTTTACGCAATACAAAATTAAAAACACCAAAAATGAAATTACATGAAGAATCAAGAAAGAAAATCTCCAAACATGAAGAGAGAAGATGAATTTCCCCAAAATGACTCAATACAACACATACTAGCTTCCAAATACACTTCAGTACACTGACACAAAACATGCAATGGAGGATATGTGACGGTCACTGAGACCTACAAAGCCATTAGCTGCATCTTAAAATTGGTACATATTAGGTGACGACGCTACCACTGAGTGCTCTCTAAATGAATGAACATGAAATTTTTTCAGGAGTAATTGACATATGCAGTTGTGTACTGTGATGAATAAAGTAGATAACTGAAACAGATGGAAAGCTGTTACTAATAAAACATGACGAATATAGCTTACTATATGCTAATTTCATGGATGGAATAAAGCATCGGATACCTCGGTATTGTAATGGATTACCATTTTTGATGTATACAATTCTGGAATAAATCAATATACAAATGAAAATGGGAAAGAAAGCTAATAAACCTAATCATTTGAATTCCAATGATTTCAGTATACAAGTGTGCCAGAAAACTCTCTACATGGAGAAAATACTTTGTTACCATGTTTCCAGGAACAGATAAGCAAGCTGTTCATTGTTGAGAAAGTTCAATGACTGAATAAATCCACTCTATATCTCCAGATACCTATAGAACTCCATGTCCGATATAAAAATGGCAGAACAATCTATACCACATATCCTCCATACATACTCATATATTTCTCTACAGATAACTGCAATACAACACCTTTCCAACACTCACAGTCCACATATCAAACCACTTACATAAACACTACATGATGAATGCAGAATGAAGATTTCGTCTCATGAAGAAATAGCTCTCTACTAAACACTATATACTCTATACAACCAACCCGCTCTCACAAACAGATCAGAACACAACTTTGCATCACTCTACATACGAAACTATATACCCAATGACACTCATTTTACACACTACTTAGACAAATGACATGAAGAATCTAGAGAGAGTAGAGAACCATAAATGAAGAAACGTGTCTACAAATACAACATTAATACTATTCAACAAACACACTTCAAATGTCCCAACTTGACACAGACACAACAACACAAATCGTTGATACTACAGAACTCTCTTACACAGCATTTACACAATACAAAATTAAAAACACCAAAAATGAAAATACATGAAGAGTCAAGAAAGAAGATCTCCATACATGAAGAGAGAAGATGAGCTTCCACAAACAACGACTCTATACAACACAAACAAGCTTCCAAATGCACTTCAGTACACTGCTACTAAACATGCAATGGGGATATGTGACGGTCACTGAGACCTACAAAGCCATTAGCTGCATCTTAAAATTGATACATATTAGGCGATGACGCTACCACTGAGTGTTCTCTATATGAACGAACATGAATTTATTTCAAGAGTAATTGACATATGCAATTACGTACTGTGATGAATAAAGTAAATTACTGAAAAAGATGAAAAGCTGTTATTAACAAAATATGACAAATATAGCTTACCATATACTAAGTTCATGGATGGTTTAAAGCATCGGACACCTCGGTATTGTAATGGATAACCATTTTTGATATATACAATTCTGGCATATATCAGTTTAGAAATGAAAATGGGAAAGAAATCTAATAAACCTAAACATTTGAAATCCAATTATTTCAGTATACAAGTGTGCCAGAAACTCACTACATGGAGAAAATACTTTGATACCATGTTTCCAGAAACAGATATGCAAGTTGTTAATTATTGAGAAAGTTCAATGACTGAATAAATCCACTCTATATCTCCAGATACCTATAGAACTCCATGTCCCATATAAAAATGGCAGAACAATCTATACCACATATCCTCCATACATACTCGTATATTTCGCTACAGATAACTGCAATACAACACCTTTCCAACACTCACAGTCCACATATCAAACCACTTACATTAACACTACATGAAGAATGCAGAATGAACATTTCGTATCATGAAGAAATAGCTCTCTACTAAACACTATATACTCTATACAACCAACCCGCGCTCACAAACAGATCAGAACACATCTTTAGATCACTCTACATACGAAACTATATACCCAATCACACTCATTTTACACACTACTTAGACAAATAACATGAAGAATCAAGAGAGAGAAGAGAACCACAAATGAAGAAACTTGCCTACCAAATACAACATTAAAACTATTTAACAAACACACTTCAAATGACCCAACTTGACACAGACACAACAACACAACTCGTTGAAACTACAGAACTCTCTTACACAGCATTTACACAATACAAAATTAAAAACACCAAAAATGAAAATACATTAAGAGTCAAGAAAGAAGATCTCCATACATGAAGAGAGAAGATGAGCTTCCACAAACAATGACTCTATACAACACAAACAAGCTTCCAAATGCACTTCAGTACACTGCTACTAAACATGCAATGGGGGATATGTGAAGGTCACTGAGACCTACAAAGCCATTAACTGCATCTTAAAATTGATACACATTAAGTGATGATGCTACAACTGAGTGTTCTCTAATTGAATGAACATGAATTTATTTCAAGAGCAATTGACATACGCAATTGCGTACTTTAATGAATACAGTAAATAACTGAAACAGGTGAAAAGCTGTTACTAACAAAATATTACAAATATAGCTTACTGTATGCTAATTTCATGGATGGATTAAAGCATAGGATACCTCGGTATTGTAATGGATTACCATTTTTGACGTATACAATTCTGGCATATATCAATATACAAATGAAAATGGGAAAGAAAGCTAATAAACCTAAACATTTGAATTCCAATGATTCCAGTATACAAGTGTGCCAGAAAACTCTCTACATGGAGAAAATACTTTGTTACCATGTTTCCAGGAACAGATAAGCAAGCTGTTCATTGTTGAGAAAGTTCAATGACTGAATAAATCCACTCTATATCTCCAGATACCTATAGAACTCCATGTCCGATATAAAAATGGCAGAACAATCTATACCACATATCCTCAATACATACTCATATATTTCTCTACAGATAACTGAAATACAACACATTTCCAACACTCACAGTCCAAATATCAAACCACTTACATTAACACTACATGAAGAATGCAGAATGAAGATATCATCTCATGAAGAAATATCTCTCTACAAAACACTATATACTCTATACAACCAACCCGCTCTCACAAACAGATCAGAACACAACTTTGCATCACTCTACATACGAAACTATATACCCAATGACACTCATTTTACACACTACTTAGACAAATGACATGAAGAATCTAGAGAGAGTAGAGAACCATAAATGAAGAAACGTGTCTACAAATACAACATTAATACTATTCAACAAACACACTTCAAATATCTCAATTTGACACAAACACAACAACACAAATCGTTCATACTATAGAACTCTCTTACACAGCATTTACGCAATACCAAATTAAAAACACCAAAAATGAAATTACATGAAGAATCAAGAAAGAAAATCTCCTCACATGAAGAGAGAAGATGAATTTCCCCAAAATGACTCAATACAACACATACTAGCTTCCAAATACACTTCAGTACACTGACACAAAACATGCAATGGAGGATATGTGACGGTCACTGAGACCTACAAAGCCATTAGCTGCATCTTAAAATTGGTACATATTAGGTGACGACGCTACCACTGAGTGCTCTCTAAATGAATGAACATGAAATTTTTTCAGGAGTAATTGACATATGCAGTTGTGTACTGTGATGAATAAAGTAGATAACTGAAACAGATGGAAAGCTGTTACTAATAAAACATGACGAATATAGCTTACTATATGCTCATTTCATGGATGGATTAAAGCATCAGATACCTCGGTATTGTAATGGATTCCCATTTTTGATGTATACAATTCTGGCATATATCAGTTTACAAATGAAAATGGGAAAGTAATCTAATAAACCTAAACATTTGAATTCTTATTATTTCTGTATACAAGTGTGCCAGAAAACTCACTACATGGAGACAATACTTTGATACCATGTTTCCAGAAACAGATATGCAAGTTGTTAATTATTGAGAAAGTTCAATGACTGAATAAATCCACTATATATCTCCAGATACCTATAGAACTCCATGTCCCATATAAAAATGGCAGAACAATCTATACCACATATCCTCCATACATACTCGTATATTTCGCTACAGATAACTGCAATACAACACCTTTCCAACACTCACAGTCCACATATCAAACCACTTACATTAACACTACATGAAGAATGCAGAATGAAGATTTCGTATCATGAAGAAATAGCTCTCTACTAAACACTATATACTCTATACAACCAACCCGCGCTCACAAACAGATCAGAACACATCTTTAGATCACTCTACATACGAAACTATATACCCAATCACACTTATTTTACACACTTATTAGACAAATCACATGAAGAATCAAGAGAGAGAAGAGAACCACAAATGAAGAAACTTGCCTACCAAATACAACATTTAAACTATTTAACAAACACACTTCAAATGTCCCAACTTGACACAGACACAACAACACAAATCGTTGATACTACAGAACTCTCTTACACAGCATTTACACAATACAAAATTAAAAACACCAAAAATGAAAATACATGAAGAGTCAAGAAAGAAGATCTCCATACATGAAGAGAGAAGATGAGCTTCCACAAACAACGACTCTATACAACACAAACAAGCTTCCAAATGCACTTCAGTACACTCACACAAAACATGCAATGGAGGATATGTGACGGTCACTTAGACCTACAAAGCCATTAGCTGCATCTTAAAATTGATACATATTAGGCGTAGGCGATGACGCTACCACTGAGTGTTCTCTATATGAGCGAACATGAATTTATTTCAAGAGTAATTGACATATGCAATTACGTACTGTGATGAATAAAGTAAATTACTGAAAAAGATGAAAAGCTGTTACTAACAAAATATGACAAATATAGCTTACCATATACTAAGTTCATGGATGGTTTAAAGCATCGGACACCTCGGGTTTGTAATGGATAACCATTTTTGATATATACAATTCTGGCATATATCAGTTTAGAAATGAAAATGGGAAAGAAATCTAATAAACCTAAACATTTGAATTCCTATTATTGCACTATACAAGTGTGCCAGAAAACTCACTACATGGAGAAAATACATTGATACCATGTTTCCAGAAACAGATATGCAAGTTGTTAATTATTGCGAAAGTTCAATGACTGAATAAATCCACTCTATATCTCCAGATAACTATAGAACTCCATGTCCCATATAAAAATGGCAGAACAATCTATACCACATATCCTCCATACATACTCGTACATTTCTCTACAGATAACTGCAATACAACACCTTTGCAACACTAACAGTCCACATATCAAACCACTTACATTAACACTACATGAAGAATGCAGAATGAAGATTTCGTCTCATGAAGAAATAGCTCTCTACTAAACACTATATACTCTATACAACAAACCCGCGCTCACAAACAGATCAGAACGTATCTTTAGATCACTCTACATACGAAACTATATACCCAATCAAACTCATTTTACACACTACTTAGACAAATGACATGAAGAATCAAGAGCGAGAAGAGAACCTCAATAGAAGAGAAGTGCCTCCAAATACAACATTAATACTATTCAACAAACACACTTCAAATATCTCAATTTGACACAGACACAACAACACAAATCGTTCATACTATAGAACTCTCTTACACAGCATTTACGCAATACCAATTTAAAAACACCAAAAATGAAATTACATGAAGAATCAAGAAAGAAAATCTCCAAACATGAAGAGAGAAGATGAATTTCCCCAAAAGACTCAATACAACACATACTAGCTTCCAAATACACTTCAGTACACTGACACAAAACATGCAATGGAGGATATGTGACGGTCACTGAGACCTACAAAGCCATTAGCTGCATCTTAAAATTGGTACATATTAGGTAACGACGCTACCACTGAGTGCTCTCTAAATGAATGAACATGAAAATTTTTCAGGAGTAATTGACATATGCAGTTGTGTACTGTGATGAATAAAGTAGATAACTGAAACAGATGGAAAGATGTTACTAATAAACATGACGAATATAGCTTACTATATGCTAATTTCATGGATGGATTAAAGCATCGGATACCTCGGTATTATAATGGATTCCCATTTTTGATGTATACAATTCTGGCATATATCAGTTTACAAATGAAAATGGGAAAGTAATCTAATAAACCTAAACATTTGAATTCTTATTATTTCTGTATACAAGTGTGCCAGAAAACTCACTACATGGAGAAAATACTTTGATACCATGTTTCCAGAAACAGATATGCAAGTTGTTAATTATTGAGAAAGTTCAATGACTGAATAAATCCACTCTATATCTCCAGATACCTATAGAACTCCATGTCCCATATAAAAATGGCAGAACAATCTATACCACATATCCTCCATACATACTCGTATATTTCGCTACAGATAACTGCAATACAACACCTTTCCAACACTCACAGTCCACATATCAAACCACTTACATTAACACTACATGAAGAATGCAGAATGAAGATTTCGTATCATGAAGAAATAGCTCTCTACTAAACACTATATACTCTATACAACCAACCCGCGCTCACAAACAGATCAGAACACATCTTTAGATCACTCTACATACGAAACTATATACCCAATCACACTCATTTTACACACTACTTGTACAAATGACATGAAGAATCAAGAGTTAGAAGAGAACCACAAATGAAGAAACTTGCCTACCAAATACAACATTAAAACTATTTAACAAACACACTTCAAATGTCCCAACTTGACACAGACACAACAACTCAAATCGTTGATACTACAGAACTCTCTTACACAGTATTTACACAATACAAAATTAAAAACACCAAAAATGAAAATACATGAAGAGTCAAGAAAGAAGATCTCCATACATGAAGAGAGAAGATGAGCTTCAACAAACAACGACTCTATACAACACAAACAAGCTTCCAAATGCACTTCAGTACACTGCTACTAAACATGCAATGGAGGATATGTGACGGTCACTGAGACCTACAAAGCCATTAGCTGCATCTTAAAATTGATACATATTAGGCGATGACGCTACCACTGAGTGTTCTCTATATGATCGTACATGAATTTATTTCAAGAGTAATTGACATATGCAATTACGTACTGTGATGAATAAAGTAAATTACTGAAAAAGATGAAAAGCTATTACTAACAAAATATGACAAATATAGCTTACCATATACTAAGTTCATGGATGGTTTAAAGCATCGGACACCTCGGTATTGTAATGGATAACCATTCTTGGTATATACAATTCTGGCATATATCAGTTTAGAAATGAAAATGGGAAAGAAATCTAATAAACCTAAACATTTGAATTCTTATTATTTCAGTATACAAGTGTGCCAGAAAACTCACTACATGGAGAAAATACTTTGATACCATGTTTCCAGAAACAGATATGCAAGTTGTTAATTATTGAGAAAGTTCAATGACTGAATAAATCCACTCTATATCTCCAGATACCTATAGAACTCCATGTCCCATATAAAAATGGCAGAACAGTCTATACCACATATCCTCCATACATACTCGTATATTTTGCTACAGATAACTGCAATACAACACCTTTCCAACACTCACAGTCCACATATCAAACCACTTACATTAACACTACATGAAGAATGCAGAATGAAGATTTCGTATCATGAAGAAATGGCTCGCTACTAAACACTATATACTCTATACAACCAACCCGCGCTCACAAACAGATCAGAACACATCTTTAGATCACTCTACATACGAAACTATATACGCAATCACACTCATTTTACACACTACTTAGACAAATGACATGAAGAATCTAGAGAGAGTGGAGAACCATAAATGAAGAAACGTGTCTACAAATACAACATTAATACTATTCAACAAACACACTTCAAATATCTCAATTTGACACAGACACAACAACACAAATCGTTCATACTATAGAACTCTCTTACACAGCATTTACGCAATACAAAATTAAAAACACCAAAAATGAAATTACATGATGAATCAAGAAAGAAAATCTCCAAACATGAAGAGAGAAGATGAATTTCCCCAAAATGACTCAATACAACACGTACTAGCTTCCAAATACACTTCAGTACACTGACACAAAACATGCAATGGAGGATATGTGACGGTCACTGAGACCTACAAAGCCATTAGCTGTATCTTAAAATTGGTACATATTAGGTGACGACGCTACCACTGAGTGCTCTCTAAATGAATGAACATGAAATTTTCTCAGGAGTAATTGACATATGCAGTTGTGTATTGTGATGAATAAAGTAGATAACTGAAACAGATGGAAAGCTGTTACTAATAAAACATGACGAATATAGCTTACTATATGCTAATTTCATGGATGGATTAAAGCATCGGATACCTCGGTATTGTAATGGATAACCATTTTTGATATATACAATTCTGGCATATATGAGTTTGGAAATGAAAATGGGAAAGAAATCTAATAAACCTAAACATTTGAATTCCTATTATTTCAGTATACAAGTGTCAGAAAACTCTCTACATGGAGAAAATATTTTGTTACCATGTTTCCAGAAACAGATATGCAAGCTGTTCATTACTGAGAAAGTGCAACGTCAATAAATCCACTCTATATCTCCAGATATCTATAGAACTCCATGTCCCATATAAAAATGGCAGAACAATCTATACCACATATCCTCCATACATACTCGTATATTTCTCTACAGATAACTGCAATACAACACCTTTCCAACACTCACAGTCCACATATCAAACCATTTACATTAACACTACATGAAGAATGCAGAATGAAGATTTCGTCTCATGAAGAAATAGCTCTCTACTAAACACTATATACTCTATACAACCAACCCGCGCTCACAAACAGATCAGAACACATCTTTAGATCACTCTACATACGAAACTATATACCCAATCACACTCATTTTACACACTACTTAGACAAATCACATGAAGAATCAAGAGAGAGAAGAGAACCACAAATGAAGAAACTTGCCTACCAAATACAACATTAAAACTATTTAACAAACACACTTCAAATGTCCCAACTTGACACAGACACAACAACACAAATCGTTGAAACTACAGAACTCTCTTACACAGCATTTACACAGTACAAAATTAAAAACACCAATAATGAAAATACATGAAGAGTCAAGAAAGAAGATCTCCATACATGAAGAGAGAAGATGAGCTTCCACAAACAACGACTCTATACAACACAAACAAGCTTCCAAATGCACTTCAGTACACTGCTACTAAACATGCAATGGAGGATATGTGACAGTCACTGAGACCTACAAAGCCATTAGCTGCATCTTAAAATTGATACATATTAGGCGATGACGCTACCACTGAGTGTCCTTTATATGAACGAACATGAATTTATTTCAAGAGTAATTGACATATGCAATTACGTACTGTGATGAATAAAGAAAATTACTGAAAAAGATGAAAAGCTGTTACTAACGAAATATGACAAATATAGCTTACCATATACTAAGTTCATGGATGGTTTAAAGCATCGGACACCTCGGTATTGTAATGGATAACCATTTTTGATATATACAATTCTGGCATATATCAGTTTAGAAATGAAAATGGGAAAGAAATCTAATAAACCTAAACACTTGAATTCCTATTATTTCAGTATACAAGTGTCAGAAAACTCTCTACATGGAGAAAATATTTTGTTACCATGTTTCCAGAAACAGATATGCAAGCTGTTCATTACTGAGGAAGTGCAACGTCAATAAATCCACTCTATATCTCCAGATACATATAAAACTCCATGCCCGATATAAAAATGGCAGAACAATCTATACCACATATCCTTCATACAAACTCGTATATTTCTCTACAGATAACTGCAATACAACACCTTTTCAACACTCACAGTCCACATATCAAACCACTTACATTAACACTACATGAAGAATGCAGAATGAAGATTTCGTCCCATGAAGAAATATCTCTCTACAAAACACTATATACTCTATACAACCAACACGCTCTCACAAACAGATCAGAACACAAATTTAGATCACTCTACATATGAAACTATATACCCAATGACAATCATTTTACACACTTTTAGACAAATGTCATGAAGAATCAGGAGAGGGAAGAGAACCACAAATGAAGAAACGTGTCTTCCAAGTACAACATTAATACTATTCAACAAACACACTTCAAATATCTCAATTTGACACAGACACAACAACACAAATCGTTCATACTATAGAACTCTCTTACACAGCATCTACACAATACCAAATGAAAAACACCAAAAATGAAATTACATGAAGAATCAAGAAAGAAAATCTCCAAACATGAAGAGAGAAGATGAATTTCCCCAAAATGACTCAATACAACACATACTAGCTTCCAAATACACTTCAGTACACTGACACAAAACATGCAATGGAGGATATGTGACGGTCACTGAGACCTACAAAGCCATTAGCTGCATCTTAAAATTGGTTCATATTAGGTGACGACGCTACCACTGAGTGCTCTCTAAATGAATGAACATGAAATTTTTTCAGGAGTAATTGACATATGCAGTTGTGTATTGTGATGAATAAAGTAGATAACTGAAACAGATGGAAAGCTGTTACTAATAAAACATGACGAATATAGCTTACTATATGCTAATTTCATGGATGGATTAAAGCATCGGATACCTCGGTATTGTAATGGATAACCATTTTTGATATATACAATTCTGACATATATCAGTTTGGAAATGAAAATGGGAAAGAAATCTAATAAACCTAAACATTTGAATTCCTATTATTTCTGTATACAAGTGTCAGAAAACTCTCTACATGGAGAAAATATTTTGTTACCATGTTTCCAGAAACAGATATGCAAGCTGTTCATTACTGAGAAAGTGCAACGTCAATAAATCCACTCTATATCTCCAGATACCTATAGAACTCCATGTCCCATATAAAAATGGCAGAACAATCTATACCACATATCCTCCATACATACTCGTATATTTCTCTACAGATAACTGCAATACAACACCTTTCCAACACTCACAGTCCACATATCAAACCACTTACATTAACACTACATGAAGAATGCAGAATGAAGATTTCGTCTCATGAAGAAATAGCTCTCTACTAAACACTATATACTCTATACAACTAACCCGCGCTCACAAACATATCAGAACACATCTTTAGATCACTCTACATACGAAACTATATACCCAATCACACTCATTTTACACACTACTTAGACAAATGACATGAAGAATCAAGAGAGAGAAGAGAACCACAAATGAAGAAACTTGCCTACCAAATACAACATTAAAACTATTTAAAAAACACACTTCAAATGTCCCAACTTGACACAGACACAACAACACAAATCGTTGAAACTACAGAACTCTCTTACACAGCATTTACACAATACAAAATTAAAAATACCAATAATGAAAATACATGAAGAGTCAAGAAAGAAGATCTCCATACATGAAGAGAGAAGATGAGCTTCCACAAACAACGACTCTATACAACACAAACAAGCTTCCAAATGCACTTCAGTACACTGCTACTAAACATGCAATGGAGGATATGTGACGGTCACTGAGACCTACAAAGCCATTAACTGCATCTTAAAATTGATACATATTAGGTGATGATGCTACAACTGAGTGTTCTCTAATTGAATGAACATGAATTTATTTCAAGAGCAATTGACATATGCAATTGCGTACTTTAATGAATAAAGTAAATAACTGAAACAGGTGAAAAGCTGTTACTAACAAAATATTACAAATATAGCTTACTGTATGCTAATTTCATGGATGGGTTAAAGCATAGGATACCTCGGTATTGTAATGGATTACCATTTTTGATGTATACAATTCTGGAATAAATCAATATACAAATGAAAATGGGAAAGAAAGCTAATAAACCTAATCATTTGAATTCCAATGATTTCAGTATACAAGTGTGCCAGAAAACTCTCTACATGGAGAAAATACTTTGTTACCATGTTTCCAGGAACAGATAAGCAAGCTGTTCATTGTTGAGAAAGTTCAATGACTGAATAAATCCACTCTATATCTCCAGATACCTATAGAACTCCATGTCCGATATAAAAATGGCAGAACAATCTATACCACATATCCTCCATACATACTCATATATTTCTCTACAGATAACTGCAATGCAACACCTTTCCAACACTCACAGTCCAAATATCAAACCACTTACATTAACACTACATGAAGAATGCAGAATGAAGATATCATCTCATGAAGAAATATCTCTCTACAAAACACTATATACTCTATACAACCAACACGCTCTGACAAACAGATCAGAGCACATCTTTAGATCACTCGACATACGAAACTATATACCCAATCACACTCATTTTACACACTACTTAGACAAATGACATTAAGAATCAAGAGAGAGAAGAGAACCTCAAATGAAGAAAAGTGCCTCCAAATACAACATTAATACTTTTCAACAAACACACTTCAAATATCTCAACTTGACACAGACACAACAACACAAATCGTTCATACTATAGAACTCTCTTACACAGCATTTACGCAATACCAAATTAAAAACACCAAAAATGAAATTACATGAAGAATCAAGAAAGAAAATCTCCAAACATGAAGAGAGAAGATGAATTTCCCCAAAATGACTCAATATAACACATACTAGCTTCCAAATACACTTCAGTACACTGACACAAAACATGCAATGGAGGATATGTGACGGTCACTGAGACCTACAAAGCCATTAGCTGCATCTTAAAATTGGTACATATTAGGTGACGACGCTACCACTGAGTGCTCTCTAAATGAATGAACATGAAATTTTTTCAGGAGTAATTGACATATGCAGTTGTGTACTGTGATGAATAAAGTAGATAACTGAAACAGATGGAAAGCTGTTACTAATAAAACATGACGAATATAGCTTACTATATGCTAATTTCATGGATGGATTAAAGCATCGGATACCTCGGTATTGTAATGGATTCCCATTTTTTATGTATACAATTCTGGCATATATCAGTTTACAAATGAAAATGGGAAAGTAATCTAATAAACCTAAACATTTGAATTCTTATTATTCCTGTATACAAGTGTGCCAGAAAAGTCACTACATGGAGAAAATACTTTGATACCATGTTTCCAGAAACAGATATGCAAGTTGTTAATTATTGAGAAAGTTCAATGACTGAATAAATCCACTCTATATCTCCAGATACCTATAGAACTCCATGTCCCATATAAAAATGGCAGAACAATCTATACCACATATCCTCCATACATACTCGTATATTTCGCTACAGATTACTGCTATACAACACCTTTCCAACACTCACAGTCCACATATCAAACCACTTACATTAACACTACATGAAGAATGCAGAATGAAGATTTCATATCATGAAGAAATAGCTCTCTACTAAACACTATATACTCTATACAACCAACCCGCGCTCACAAACAGATCAGAACACATCTTTAGATCACTCTACATACGAAACTATATACCCAATCACTCTCATTTTACACACTACTTAGACAAATCACATGAAGAATCAAGAGAGAGAAGAGAACCACAAATGAAGAAACTTGCCTACCAAATACAACATTAAAACTATTTAACAAACACACTTCAAATGTCCCAACTTGACACAGACACAAAAACACAAATCGTTGAAACTACAGAACTCTCTTACACAGCATTTACACAATACAAAATTAAGAACACCAAAAATGAAAATACATGAAGAGTCAAGAAAGAAGATCTCCATACATGAAGAGAGAAGATGAGCTTCCACAAACAACGACTCTATACAACACAAACAAGCTTCCAAATGCACTTCAGTACACTGCTACTAAACATGCAATGGAGGATATGTGACGGTCACTGAGACCTATAAAGCCATTAGCTGCATCTTAAAATTGATACATATTAGGCGATGACGCTACCACTGAGTGTTCTCTATATGAACGAACATGAATTTATTTCAAGAGTAATTGACATATGCAATTACGTACTGTGATGAATAAAGTAAATTACTGAAAAAGATGAAAAGCTGTTACTAACAAAATATGACAAATATAGCTTACCATATACTAAGTTCATGGATGGTTTAAAGCATCGGACACCTCGGTATTGTAATGGATAACCATTTTTGATATATACAATTCTGGCATATATCAGTTTAGAAATGAAAATGGGAAAGAAATCTAATAAACCTAAACACTTGAATTCCTATTATTTCAGTATACAAGTGTCAGAAAACTCTCTACATGGAGAAAATATTTTGTTACCATGTTTCCAGAAACAGATATGCAAGCTGTTCATTACTGAGAAAGTGCAACGTCAATAAATCCACTCTATATCTCCAGATACATATAAAACTCCATGCCCGATAATAAAAATGGCAGAACAATCTATACCACATATCCTTCATACAAACTCGTATATTTCTCTACAGATAACTGCAATACAACACCTTTCCAACACTCACAGTCCACATATCAAACCACTTACATTAACACTACATGAAGAATGCAGAATGAAGATTTCGTCCCATGAAGAAATATCTCTCTACAAAACACTAGATACTCTATACAACCAACACGCTCTCACAAACAGATCAGAACACAACTTTAGATAACTCTACATATGAAACTATATACCCAATGACAATCATTTTACACACTTTTAGACAAATGTCATGAAGAATCAGGAGAGGGAAGAGAACCACAAATGAAGAAACGTGTCTTCCAAGTACAACATTAATACTATTCAACAAACACACTTCAAATATCTCAACTTGACACAGACACAAAAACACAAATCTTTCATACTACAGAACTCTCTTACACAGCATTTACACAATACAAAATTATAAAGAACAGTGATAATATTACATGAATAATAAAAAAAGAAGATCCCCAAACATTAAGAGAGAAGATGAACTTCCACAAACAACTACTCTATACAACACAAACAAGCTTCCAAATACACTTCAGTACAATGACACAAAACATGCAATGGAGGATATGTGACGGTCACTGAGACCTACAAAGCCATTAGCTGCATCTTAAAATTAATACATATTAGGCGATGACGCTACCACTGAGTGTTCCCTAATTGAATGAACATGAATTTATTTCAAGAGTAATTGACATATGCAATTACGTACTGTGATGAATAAAGTAAATTACTGAAACAGATGGAAAGCGGTTACTAATAAAACATGACGAATATAGCTTACTATATGCTAATTTCATGGATGGATTAAAGCATCGGATACCTCGGTATTGTAATGGATTCCCATTTTTGATGTATACAATTCTGGCATATATCAGTTTACAAATGAAAATGGGAAAGTAATCTAATAAACCTAAACATTTGAATTCTTATTATTTCTGTATACAAGTGTGCCAGAAAACTCACTACATGGAGAAAATACTTTGATACCATGTTTCCAGAAACAGATATGCAAGTTGTTAATTATTGAGAAAGTTCAATGACTGAATAAATCCACTCTATATCTCCAGATACCTATAGAACTCCATGTCCCATATAAAAATGGCAGAACAATCTATACCACATATCCTCCATACATACTCGTATATTTCTCTACAGATAACTGCAATACAACACCTTTCCAACACTCACAGTCCACATATCAAACCACTTACATTAACACTACATGAAGAATGCAGAATGAAGATTTCGTCTCATGAAGAAATAGCTCTCTACTAAACACTATATACTCTATACAACCAACCCGCGCTAACAAACAGATCAGAACACATCTTTAGATCACTCTACATACAAAACTATATACCCAATCACACTCATTTTACACACTACTTAGACAAATGACATGAAGAATCTAGAGAGAGTGGAGAACCATAAATGAAGAAACGTGTCTACAAATACAACATTAATACTATTCAACAAACACACTTCAAATATCTCAATTTGACACAGACACAACAACACAAATCGTTCATACTATAGAACTCTCTTACACAGCATTTACGCAATACCAAATTAAAAACACCAAAAATGAAATTACATGAAGAATCAAGAAAGAAAATCTCCAAACATGAAGAGAGAAGATGAATTTCCCCAAAATGACTCAATACAACACATACTAGCTTCCAAATGCACTTCAGTACACTGCTACTAAACATGCAATGGAGGATATGTGACGGTCACTGAGACCTACAATGCCATTAGCTGCATCTTAAAATTGGTACATATTAGGTGACGACGCTACCACTGAGTGCTCTCTAAATGAATGAACATGAAATTTTTTCAGGAGTAATTGACATATGCAGTTGTGTACTGTGATGAATAAAGTAGATAACTGAAACAGATGGAAAGCTGTTACTAATAAAACATGACAAATATAGCTTACTATATGCTAATTTCATGGATGGATTAAAGCATCGGATACCTCGGTATTGTAATGGTTTCCCATTTTTGATGTATACAATTCTGGCATATATCAGCTTACAAATGAAAATGGGAAAGTAATCTAATAAACCTAAACATTTGAATTCTTATTATTTCTGTATACAAGTGTGCCAGAAAAGTCACTACATGGAGAAAATACTTTGATACCATGTTTCCAGAAACAGATATGCAAGTTGTTAATTATTGAGAAAGTTCAATGACTGAATAAATCCACTCTATATCTCCAGATACCTATAGAACTCCATGTCCCATATAAAAATGGCAGAACAATCTATACCACATATCCTCCATACATACTCGTATATTTCTATACAGATAACTGCAATACAACACCTTTCCAACACTCACAGTCCACATATCAAACCACTTACATTAACACTACATTAAGAATGCAGAATGAAGATTTCGTCCCATGAAGAAATATCTTTCTACTAACCACTATATACTCTATACAACCAACCCGCGCTCACAAACAGATCAGAACACATCTTTAGATCACTCTACATACGAAACTATATACCCAATCACACTCATTTTACACACTACTTAGACAAATGACATGAAGAATCAAGAGAGAGAAGAGAACCACAAATGAAGAAACTTGCCTACCAAATACAACATTAAAACTATTTAACAAACACACTTCAAATGTCCCAACTTGACACAGACACAACAACACAAATCGTTGAAACTACAGAACTCTCTTACACAGCATTTACACAATACAAAATTAAAAACACCAATAATGAAAATACATGAAGAGTCAAGAAAGAAGATCTCCATACATGAAGAGAGAAGATGAGCTTCCACAAACAACGACTCTATACAATACAAACAAGCTTCCAAATGCACTTCAGTACACTGCTACTAAACATGCAATGGAGGTTATGTGACGGTCACTGAGACCTACAAAGCCATTAACTGCATCTTAAAATTGATACATATTAGATGATGATGCTACAACTGAGTGTTCTCTAATTGAATGAACATGAATTTATTTCAAGAGCAATTGACATATGCAATTGCGTACTTTAATGAATAATGTAAATAACTGAAACAGGTGAAAAGCTGTTACTAACAAAATATTACAAATATAGCTTACTGTATGCTAATTTCATGGATGGATTAAAGCCTAGGATACCTCGGTATTGTAATGGATTACCATTTTTGACGTATACAATTCTGGCATATATCAATATACAAATGAAAGTGGGAAAGAAAGCTAATAAACCTAAACATTTGAATTCCAATGATTTCAGTATACAAGAGTGCCAGAAAACTCTCTACATGGAGAAAATATTTTGTTACCATGTTTCCAGGAACAGATCAGCAAGCTGTTCATTGTTGAGAAAGTTCAATGACTGAATAAATCCACTCTATATCTCCAGATACCTATAGAACTCCATGTCCCATATAAAAATGGCAGAACAATCTATACCACATATCCTCCATGCATACTCATATATTTCTCTACAGATAACTGCAATACAACACCTTTCCAACACTCACAGTCCAAACATCAAACCACTTACATTAACACTACATGAAGAATGCAGAATGAAGATATCATCTCATGAAGAAATATCTCTCTACAAAACACTATATACTCTATACAACCAACCCGCTCTCACAAACAGATCAGAACACAACTTTGCATCACTCTACATACGAAACTCTATACCCAATGACACTCATTTTACACACTACTTAGACAAATGACATGAAGAATCTAGAGAGAGTAGAGAACCATAAATGAAGAAACGTGTCTACAAATACTACATTAATACTATTCAACAAACACACTTCAAATATCTGAATTTGACACAGACACAACAACACAAATCGTTCATACTATAGAACTCTCTTACACAGCATCTACGCAATACCAAATTAAAAACACCAAAAATGAAATTACATGAAGAATCAAGAAAGAAAATCTCCAAACATGAAGAGAGAAGATGAATTTCCCCAAAATGACTCAATACAACACATACTAGCTTCCAAATACACTACAGTTCACTGACACAAAACATGCAATGGAGGATATGTGACGGTCACTGAGACCTACAAAGCCATTAGCTGCATCTTAAAATTGGTACATATTAGGTGACGACGCTACCACTGAGTGCTCTCTAAATGAATGAACATGAAATTTTTTCAGGAGTAATTGACATATGCAATTGTGTACTGTGATGAAAAAAGTAGATAACTGAAACAGATGGAAAGCTGTTACTAATAAAACATGACGAATATAGCTTACTATATGCTAATTTCATGGATGGATTAAAGCATCGGATACCTCGGTATTGTAATGGATTCCCATTTTTGATGTATACAATTCTGGCATATATCAGTTTACAAATGAAAATGGGAAAGTAATCTAATAAACCTAAACATTTGAATTCTTATTATTTCTGTATACAAGTGTGCCAGAAAACTCACTACATGGAGAAAATACTTTGATACCATGTTTCCAGAAACAGATATGCAAGTTGTTAATTATTGAGAAAGTTCAATGACTGAATAAATCCACTCTATATCTCCAGATACCTATAGAACTCCATGTCCCATATAAAAATGGCAGAACAATCTATACCACATATCCTCCATACATACTCGTATATTTCGCTACAGATAACTGCAATACAACACCTTTCCAACACTCACAGTCCACATATCAAACCACTTACATTAACACTACATGAAGAATGCAGAATGAAGATTACGTATCATGAAGAAATAGCTCTCTACTAAACACTATATACTCTATACAACCAACCCGCGCTCACAAACAGATCAGAACACATCTTTAGATCACTCTACATACGAAACTATATACCCAATCACACTCATTTTACACACTACTTAGACAAGTGACATGAAGAATCAAGAGAGAGAAGAGAACCACAAATGAAGAAACTTGCCTACCAAATACAACATTAAAACTATTTTACAAACACACTTCAAATGTCCCAACTTGACACAGACACAACAACACAAATCGTTGATACTACAGAACTCTCTTACACAGTATTTACACAATACAAAATTAAAAACACCAAAAATGAAAATACATGAAGAGTCAAGAAAGAAGATCTCCATACATGAAGAGAGAAGATGAGCTTCCACAAACAACGACTCTATACAACACAAACAAGCTTCCAAATGCACTTCAGTACACTCACACAAAACATGCAATGGAGGATATGTGACGGTCACTGAGACCTACAAAGCCATTAGCTGCATCTTAAAATTGATACATATTAGGCGATGACGCTACCACTGAGTGTTCTCTATATGAACGAACATGAATTTATTTCAAGAGTAATTGACATATGCAATTACGTACTGTGATGAATAAAGTAAATTACTGAAAAAGATGAAAAGCTGTTACTAACAAAATATGACAAATATAACTTACCATATACTAAGTTCATGGATGGTTTAAAGCATCGGACACCTCGGTATTGTAATGGATAACCATTTTTGATATATACAATTCTGGCATATATCAGTTTAGAAATGAAAATGGGAAAGAAATCTAATAAACCTAAACATTTTAATTACTATTATTTCAGTATACAAGTGTCAGAAAACTCTCTACATGGAGAAAATATTTTGTTACCATGTTTCCAGAAACAGATATGCAAGCTGTTCATTACTGAGAAAGTGCAACGTCAATAAATCCTTTCTATATCTCCAGATACCTATAGAACTCCATGTCCCATATAAAAATGGCAGAACAATCTATACCACATATCCTCCATACATACTCGTATATTTCTCTACAGATAACTGCAATACAACACCTTTCCAACACTCACAGTCCACATATCAAACCACTTACATTAACACTACATGAAGAATGCAGAATGAAGATTTCGTCTCATGAAGAAATAGCTCTCTACTAAACACTATTTACTCTATACAACCAACCCGCGCTCACAAACAGATCAGAACACATCTTTAGATCACTCTACATACGAAACTATATACCCAATCACACTCATTTTACACACTACTTAGACAAATGACATGAAGAATCAAGAGAGAGAAGAGAACCACAAATGAAGAAACTTGCCTACCAAATACAACATTAAAACTATTTAACAAACACACTTCAAATGTCCCAACTTGACACAGACACAACAACACAAATTGTTGAAACTACAGAACTCTCTTACACAGCATTTACACAATACAAAATTAAAAACACCAAAAATGAAAATACATGAAGAGTCAAGAAAGAAAATCTCCATACATGAAGAGAGAAGATGAGCTTCCACAAACAACGACTCTATACAACACAAACAAGCTTCCAAATGCACTTCAGTACACTGCTACTAAACATGCAATGGAGGATATGTGACGGTCACTGAGACCTACAAAGCCATTAATTGCATCTTAAAATTGATACGTATTAGGTGATGATGCTACAACTGAGTGTTCTCTAATTGAATGAACATGAATTTATTTCAAGAGCAATTGACATATGCAATTGCGTACTTTAATGAATAAAGTAAATAACTGAAACAGGTGAAAAGCTGTTACTAACAAAATATTACAAATATAGCTTACTGTATGCTAATTTCATGGATGGATTAAAGCATCGGATACCTCGGTATTGTAATGGATTACCATTTTTGACGTATACAAGTCTGGCATATATCAATAAACAAATGAAAATGGGAAAGAAAGCTAATAAACCTAAACATTTGAATTCCAATGATTTCAGTATACAAGTGTACCAGAAAACTCTCTACATGGAGAAAATACTTTGTTACCATGTTTCCAGGAACAGATAAGCAAGCTGTTCATTGTTGATAAAGTTCAATGACTGAATAAATCCACTCTATATCTCCAGATACCTATAGAACTGCATGTCCGATATAAAAATGGCAGAACAATCCATACCACATATCCTCCATACATACTCATATATTTGTCTACAGATAACTGCAATACAACACCTTTCCAACACTCACAGTCCAAACATCAAACCACTTACATTAACACTACATGAAGAATGAAGATATCATCTCATGAAGAAATATCTCTCTACAAAACACTATATACTCTATACAACCAACCCGCTCTCACAAACAGATCAGAACACAACTTTGCATCACTTTACATACGAAACTATATACCCAATGACACTCATTTTACACACTACCTAGACAAATGACATGAAGAATCTAGAGAGAGTAGAGAACCATAAATGAAGAAACGTGTCTACAAATACAACATTAATACTATTCAACAAACACACTTCAAATATCTCAATTTGACACAGACACAACAACACAAATCGTTCATACTATAGAACTCTCTTACACAGCATTTACGCAATACCAAATTAAAAACACCAAAAATGAAATTACATGAAGAATCAAGAAAGAAAATCTCCAAACATGAAGAGAGAAGATGAGCTTCCACAAACAACGACTCTATACAACACAAACAAGCTTCCAAATGCACTTCAGTACACTCACACAAAACATGCAATGGAGGATATGTGACGGTCACTGAGACCTACAAAGCCATTAGCTGCATCTTAAAATTGGTACATATTAGGTGACGACGCTACCACTGAGTGCTCTCTAAATGAATGAACATGAAATTTTTTCAGGAGTAATTGACATATGCAGTTGTGTACTGTGATGAATAAAGTAGATAACTGAAACAGATGGAAAGCTGTTACTAATAAAACATGACGAATATAGCTTACTATATGCTAATTTCATGGATGGATTAAAGCATCGGATACCTCGGTATTGTAATGGATTCCCATTTTTGATGTATACAATTCTGGCATATATCAGTTTACAAATGAAAATGGGAAAGTAATCTAATAAACCTAAACATTTGAATTCTTATTATTTCTGTATACAAGTGTGCCAGAAAACTCACTACATGGAGAAAATACTTTGATACCATGTTTCCAAAAACAGATATGCAAGTTGTTAGTTATTGAGAAAGTTCAATGACTGAATAAATCCACTCTATATCTCCAGATACCTATAGAACTCCATGTCCCATATAAAAATGGCAGAACAATCTATACCACATATCCTCCATATATACTCGTATATTTCGCTACAGATAACTGCAATACAACACCTTTCCAACACTCACAGTCCACATATCAAACCACTTACATTAACACTACATGAAGAATGCAGAATGAAGATTTCGTATCATGAAGAAATAGCTCTCTACTAAACACTATATACTCTATACAACCAACCCGCGCTCACAAACAGATCAGAACACATCTTTAGATCACTCTACATACGAAACTATATACCCAATCACACTCATTTTACACACTACTTAGACAAGTGACATGAAGAATCAAGAGAGAGAAGAGAACGACAAATGAAGAAACTTGCCTACCAAATACAACATTAAAACTATTTAACAAACACACTTCAAATGTCCCAACTTGACACAGACACAACAACACAAATCGTTGATACTACAGAACTCTCTTACACAGCATTTACACAATACAAAATTAAAAACACCAAAAATGAAAATACATGAAGAGTCAAGAAAGAAGATCTCCATACATGAAGAGAGAAGTTGAGCTTCCACAAACAACGACTCTATACAACACAAACAAGCTTCCAAATGCACTTCAGTACACTCACACAAAACATGCAATGGAGGATATGTGACGGTCACTGAGACCTACAAAGCCATTAATTGCATCTTAAAATTGATACATATTAGGCGATGACGCTACCACTGAGTGTTCTCTATATGAACGAACATGAATTTATTTCAAGAGTAATTGACATATGCAATTACGTACTGTAATGAATAAAGTAAATTACTGAAAAAGATGAAAAGCTGTTACTAACAAAATATGACAAATATAACTTACCATATACTAAGTTCATGGATGGTTTAAAGCATCGGACACCTCGGTATTGTAATGGATAATCATTTTTGATATATACAATTCTGGCATATATCAGTTTAGAAATGAAAATGGGAAAGAAATCTAATAAACCTAAACATTTTAATTACTATTATTTCAGTATACAAGTGTCAGAAAACTCTCTACATGGAGAAAATATTTTGTTACCATGTTTCCTGAAACAGATATGCAAGCTGTTCATTACTGAGAAAGTGCAACGTCAATAAATCCACTCTATATCTCCAGATACCTATAGAACTCCATGTCCCATATAAAAATGGCAGAACAATCTATACCACATATCCTCCATACATACTCGTATATTTCTCTACAGATAACTGCAATACAACACCTTTCCAACACTCACAGTCCACATATCAAACCACTTACATTAACACTACATGAAGAATGCAGAATGAAGATTTCGTCTCATGAAGAAATAGCTCTCTACTAAACACTATTTACTCTATACAACCAACCCGCGCTCACAAACAGATCAGAACACATCTTTAGATCACTCTACATACGAAACTATATACCCAATGACACTCATTTTACACACTACTTAGACAAATGACATGAAGAATCAAGAGAGAGAAGAGAACCACAAATGAAGAAACTTGCCTACCAAATACAACATTAAAACTATTTAACAAACACACTTCAAATGTCCCAACTTGACACAGACACAACAACACAAATTGTTGAAACTACAGAACTCTCTTACACAGCATTTACACAATACAAAATTAAAAACACCAAAAATGAAAATACATGAAGAGTCAAGAAAGAAGATCTCCATACATGAAGAGAGAAGATGAGCTTCCACAAACAACGACTCTATACAACACAAACAAGCTTCCAAATGCACTTCAGTACACTGCTACTAAACATGCAATGGAGGATATGTGACGGTCACTGAGACCTACAAAGCCATTAATTGCATCTAAAAATTGATACATATTAGGTGATGATGCTACAACTGAGTGTTCTCTAATTGAATGAACATGAATTCATTTCAAGAGCAATTGACATATGCAATTGCGTACTTTAATGAATAAAGTAAATAACTGAAACAGGTGAAAAGCTGTTACTAACAAAATATTACAAATATAGCTTACTGTATGCTAATTTCATGGATGGATTAAAGCATAGGATACCTCGGTATTATAATGGATTACCATTTTTGACGTATACAATTCTGGCATATATCAATATACAAATGAAAATGGGAAAGAAAGCTAATAAACCTAAACATTTGAATTCCAATGATTTCAGTATACAAGTGTGCCAGAAAACTCTCTACATGGAGAAAATACTTTGTTACCATGTTTCCAGGAACAGATAAGCAAGCTGTTCATTGTTGATAAAGTTCAATGACTGAATAAATCCACTCTATATCTCCAGATACCTATAGAACTGCATGTCCGATATAAAAATGGCAGAACAATCCATACCACATATCCTCCATACATACTCATATATTTCTCTACAGATAACTGCAATACAACACCTTTCCAACACTCACAGTCCAAATATCAAACCACTTACATTAACACTACATGAAGAATGAAGATATCATCTCATGAAGAAATATCTCTCTACAAAACACTATATACTCTATACAACCAACCCGCTCTCACAAACAGATGAGAACACAACTTTGCATCACTCTACATACGAAACTATATACCCAATGACACTCATTTTACACACTACCTAGACAAATGACATGAAGAAACTAGAGAGAGTAGAGAACCATAAATGAAATAACGTGTCTACAAATACAACATTAATACTATTCAACAAACACACTTCAAATATCTCAATTTGACACAGACACAACAACACAAATCGTTCATACTATAGAACTCTCTTACACAGCATTTACGCAATACCAAATTAAAAACACCAAAAATGAAATTACATGAAGAATCAAGAAAGAAAATCTCCAAACATGAAGAGAGAAGATGAGCTTCCACAAACAACGACTCTATACAACACAAACAAGCTTCCAAATGCACTTCAGTACACTCACACAAAACATGCAATGGAGGATATGTGACGGTCACTGAGACCTACAAAGCCATTAGCTGCATCTTAAAATTGGTACATATTAGGTGACGACGCTACCACTGAGTGCTCTCTAAATGAATGAACATGAAATTTTTTCAGGAGTAATTGACATATGCAGTTGTGTACTGTGATGAATAAAGTAGATAACTGAAACAGATGGAAAGCTGTTACTAATAAAACATGACGAATATAGCTTACTATATGCTAATTTCATGGATGGATTAAAGCATCGGATACCTCGGTATTGTAATGGATTCCCATTTTTGATGTATACAATTCTGGCATATATCAGTTTACAAACGAAAATGGGAAAGTAATCTAATAAACCTAAACATTTGAATTCTTATTATTTCTGTATACAAGTGTGCCAGAAAACTCACTACATGGAGAAAATACTTTGATACCATGTTTCCAGAAACAGATATGCAAGTTGTTAGTTATTGAGAAAGTTCAATGACTGAATAAATCCACTCTATATCTCCAGATACCTATAGAACTCCATGTCCCATATAAAAATGGCAGAACAATCTATACCACATATCCTCCATACATACTCGTATATTTCGCTACAGATAACTGCAATACAACACCTTTCAAACACTCACAGTCCACATATCAAACCACTTACATTAACACTACATGAAGAATGCAGAATGAAGATTTCGTATCATGAAGAAATAGCTCTCTACTAAACACTATATACTCTATACAACCAACCCGCGCTCACAAACAGATCAGAACACATCTTTAGATCACTCTACATACGAAACTATATACCCAATCACACTCATTTTACACACTACTTAGACAAGTGACATGAAGAATCAAGAGAGAGAAGAGAACCACAAATGAAGAAACTTGCCTACCAAATACAACATTAAAACTATTTAACAAACACACTTCAAATGTCCCAACTTGACACAGACACAACAACACAAATCGTTGATACTACAGAACTCTCTTACACAGCATTTACACAATACAAAATTAAAAACACCAAAAATGAAAATACATGAAGAGTCAAGAAAGAAGATCTCCACACATGAAGAGAGAAGATGAGCTTCCACAAACAACGACTCTATACAACACAAACAAACTTCCAAATGCACTTCAGTACACTCACACAAAATATGCAATGGAGGATATGTAACGGTCACTGAGACCTACAAAGCCATTAGCTGCATCTTAAAATTGATACATATTAGGCAATGACGCTACCACTGAGTGTTCTCTATATGAACGAACATGAATTTATTTCAAGAGTAATTGACATATGCAATTACGTACTGTGATGAATAAAGTAAATTACTGAAAAAGATGAGAAGCTGTTACTAACAAAATATGACAAATATAACTTACCATATACTAAGTTCATGGATGGTTTAAAGCATCGGACACCTCGGTATTGTAATGGATAACCATTTTTGATATATACAATTCTGGCATATATCAGTTTAGAAATGAAAATGGGAAAGAAATCTAATAAACCTAAACATTTTAATTACTATTATTTCATTATACAAGTGTCAGAAAACTCTCTACATGGAGAAAATATTTTGTTACCATGTTTCCAGAAACAGATATGCAAGCTGTTCATTACTGAGAAAGTGCAACGTCAATAAATCCACTCTATATCTCCAGATACATATAAAACTCCATGCCTGATATAAAAATGGCAGAACAATCTATACCACATATCCTCCATAAAAACTCGTATATTTCTCTACAGATAACTGCAATACAACACCTTTCCAACACTCACAGTCCACATATCAAACCACTTACATTAACACTACATGAAGAATGCAGAATGAAGATTTCGTCCCATGAAGAAATATCTCTTTACAAAACACTATATATTCTATACAACCATCCCGCTCTCACAAACAGATCAGAACACAACTTTAGATCTCTCTACATATGAAACTATATACCCAATGACACTCATTTCACACACTACTTAGACAAATGACATGAAGAATCAAGAGAGAGAAGAGAACCACATATGAAGAAACGTGTCTACCAAATACAACATTAATACTAATTAACAACCACACTGCAAATATCTCAACTTGACACAGACACAACAACACAAATCATTCATACTACAGAACTCTATTACACAGCATTTACACAATACAAAATGAAAAACACAAAAAACAAAAATACATGAAGAATCAAGAAAGAAGATCTCCATACATGAAGAGAGAAGATGAGCTCCCACAAACAACGACTCTATACAACACAAACAAGCTTCCAAATACACTTCAGTACACTGACACAAATCATGCAATGGAGGATATGTGACGGTCACTGAGACCTACAAAGCCTTTAGCTGCATCTTAAGATTAATACATATTAGGCGATGACGCTACCACTGAGTGTTCTCTAATTGAATGAACATGAATTTATTTCAAGAGTAATTGACATATGCAATTACGAACTGTGATGAATAAAGTAAATTACTGAAACAGATGGAAAGCTGTTACTAATGAAACATGACGAATATAGCTTACTATATGCTAATTTCAAGGATGGATTAAAGCATCGGATACCTCGGTATTGTAATGGATTCCCATTTTTGATGTATACAATTCTGGCATATATCAGTTTACAAATGAAAATGGGAAAGTAATCTAATAAACCTAAACATTTGAATTCTTATTATTTCTGTATACAAGTGTGCCAGAAAGGTCACTACATGGAGAAAATACTTTGATACCATGTTTCCAGAAACAGATATGCAAGTTGTTAATTATTGAGAAAGTTCAATGACTGAATAAATCCACTCTATATCTCCAGATACCTATAGAACTCCATGTCCCATATAAAAATGGCAGAACAATCTATACCACATATCCTCCATACATACTCGTATATTTCGCTACAGATAACTGCAATACAACACCTTTCCAACACTCACAGTCCACATATCAAACCACTTACATTAACACTACATGAAGAATGCAGAATGAAGATTTCGTCTCATGAAGAAATAGCTCTCTACTAAACACTATATACTCTATACAACCAACCCGCGCTCGCAAACAGATCAGAACACATCTTTAGATCACTCTACATACGAAACTATATACCCAGTGACACTCATTTTACACACTACTTAGACAAATGACATGAAGAATCTAGAGAGAGTAGAGAAATATAAATGAAGAAACGTGTCTACAAATACAACATTAATACTATTCAACAAACACACTTCAAATATCTCAATTTGACACAGACACAACAACACAAATCGTTCATACTATAGAACTCTCTTACACAGCATTTACGCAATACCAAATTAAAAACACCAAAAATGAAATTACATGAAGAATCAAGAAAGAAAATCTCCAAACATGAAGAGAGAAGATGAATTTCCCCAAAATGACTCAATACAACACATACTAGCTTCCAAATGCACTTCAGTACACTGCTACTAAACATGCAATGGAGGATATGTGACGGTCACTGAGACGTACAAAGCCATTAGCTGCATCTTAAAATTGATACATATTAGGCGATGTTGCTACCACTGAGTGTTCTCTATATGAACGAACATGAATTTATTTCAAGAGTAATTGACATATGCAATTACGTACTGTGATGAATAAAATAAATTACTGAAAAAGATGAAAAGCTGTTACTAACAAAATATGACAAATATAGCTTACCATATACTAAGTTCATGGATGGTTTAAAGCATCGGATACCTCGGTATTGTAATGGATAACCATTTTTGATATATACAATTCTGGCATATATCAGTTTGGAAATGAAAATGGGAAAGAAATCTAATAAACCTAAACATTTGAATTCCTATTATTTCAGTATACAAGTGTCAGAAAACTCTCTACATGGAGAAAATATTTTGTTACCATGTTTCCAGAAACAGATATACAAGCTGCTCATTACTGAGAAAGTGCAACGTCAATAAATCCACTCTATATCTCCAGATACATATAAAACTCCATGCCCGATATAAAAATGGCAGAACAATTTATACCACATATCCTTCATACAAACTCGTATATTTCTCTACAGATAACTGCAATACAACACCTTTCCAACACTCACAGTCCACATATCAAACCACTTACATTAACACTACATGAAGAATGCAGAATGAAGATTTCGTCCCATGAAGAAATATCTCTCTACAAAACACTATATACTCTATACAACCAACACGCTCTCACAAACAGATCAGAACACAACTTTAGATCACTCTACATATGAAACTATATACCCAATGACAATCATTTTACACACTTTTAGACAAATGTCATGAAGAATCAGGAGAGGGAAGAGAACCACAAATGAAGAAACGTGTCTTCCAAGTACAACATTAATACTATTCAACAAACACACTTCAAATATCTCAACTTGACACAGACACAAAAACACAAATCTTTCATACTACAGACTCTCTAACACAGCATTTACACAACACAAAATTATAAAGAACAGTAATGATATTACATGAATAATAAAAAAAGAAGATCCCCAAACATTAAAAGAGAAGATGAACTTCCACAAACAACTACTCTATTCAACACAAACAAGCTTCCAAATACACTTCAGTAAAATGACACAAAACATGCAATGGAGGATATGTGACGGTCACTGAGACCTACAAAGCCATTAGCTGCATCTTAAAATTAATACATATTAGGCGATGACGCTACCACTGAGTGTTCTCTAATTAAATGAACATGAATTTATTTCAAGAGTAATTGACATATGCAATTACGTACTGTGATGAATAAAGTAAATTACTGAAACAGATGGAAAGCTGTTACTAATAAAACATGACGAATATAGCTTACTATATGCTAATTTCATGGATGGATTAAAGCATCGGATACCTCGGTATTGTAATGGATAACCATTTTTGATATATACAATTCTGGCATATATCAGTTTGGAAATGAAAATGGGAAAGAAATCTAATAAACCTAAACATTTGAATTCCTATTATTTCAGTATACAAGTGTCAGAAAACTCTCTACATGGAGAAAATATTTTGTTACCATGTTTCCAGAAACAGATATGCAAGCTGTTCATTACTGAGAAAGTGCAACGTCAATAAATCCACTCTATATCTCCAGATACCTATAGAACTCCATGCCCCATATAAAAATGGCAGAACAATCTATACCACATATCCTCCATACATACTCGTATATTTCTCTACAGATAACTGCAATACAACACCTTTCCAACACTCACAGTCCACATATCAAACCACTTACATTAACACTACATGAAGAATGCAGAATGAAGATTTCGTCTCATGAAGAAATAGCTCTCTACTAAACACTATATACTCTATACAACCAACCCGCGCTCACTAACAGATCAGAACACATCTTTAGATCACTCTACATACGAAACTATATACCCAATCACACTCATTTTACACACTACTTAGACAAATGACATGAAGAATCAAGAGAGAGAAGAGAACCACAAATGAAGAAACTTGCCTACCAAATACAACATTAAAACTATGTAACAAACACACTTCAAATTTCCCAACTTGACACAGGCACAACAACACAAATCGTTGAAACTACAGAACTCTCTTACACAGCATTTACACAATACAAAATTAAAAACACCAATAATGAAAATACATGAAGAGTCAAGAAAGAAGATCTCCATACATGAAGAGAGAAGATGAGCTTCCACAAACAACGACTCTATACAACACAAAAAAGCTTCCAAATGCACTTCAGTACACTGCTACTAAACATGCAATGGAGGATATGTGATGGTCACTGAGACCTACAAAGCCATTAACTGCATCTTAAAATTGATACATATTAGGTGATGATGCTACAACTCAGTGTTCTCTAATTTAATGAACATGAATTTATTTCAAGAGCAATTGACATATGCAATTGCGTACTTTAATGAATAAAGTAAATAACTGAAACAGGTGAAAAGCTGTTACTAACAAAATATTACAAATATAGCTTACTGTATGCTAATTTCATGGATGTATTAAAGCATAGGATACCTCGGTATTGTAATGGATTACCATTTTTGATGTATACAATTCTGGCATATATCAATATACAAATGAAAATAGGAAAGAAAGCTAATAAACCTAAACATTTGAATTCCAATGATTTCAGTATACAAGTGTGCCAGAAAACTCTCTACATGGAGAAAATACTTTGTTACCATGTTTCCAGGAACAGATAAGCAAGCTGTTCATTGTTGACAAAGTTCAATGACTGAATAAATCCACTCTATATCTCCAGATACCTATAGAACTCCATGTCCGATATAAAAATGGCAGATCAATCTATACCACATATCCTCCATTCATACTCATATATTTCTCTACAGATAACTGCAATACAACACCTTTCCAACACTCACAGTCCAAATATCAAACCACTTACATTAACACTACATGAAGAATGCAGAATGAAGATATCATCTCATGAAGAAATATCTCTCTACAAAACACTATATACTCTATACAACCAACCCGCGCTCACAAACAGATCAGAACACATCTTTAGATCACTCTACATACGAAACTATATACCCAATCACACTCATTTTACACACTACTTAGACAAATGACATGAAGAATCAAGAGAGGAAAGAGAACCACAAATGAAGAAACTTGCCTACCAAATACAACATTAAAACTATTTAACAAACACACTTCAAATGTCCCAACTTGACACAGACACAACAACACAAATCGTTGAAACTACAGAACTCTCTTACACAGCATTTACACAATACAAAATTAAAAACACCAATAATGAAAATACATGAAGAGTCAAGAAAGAAGATCTCCATACATGAAGAGAGAAGATGAGCTTCCACAAACAACGACTCTATACAACACAAACAAGCTTCCAAATGCACTTCAGTACACTGCTACTAAACATGCAATGGAGGATATGTGACGGTCACTGAGACCTACAAAGCCATTAACTGCATCTTAAAATTGATACATATTAGGTGATGATGCTACAACTGAGTGTTCTCTAATTGAACGAACACGAATTTATTTCAAGAGCAATTGACATAAGCAATTGCGTACTTTAATGAATAATGTAAATAACTGAAACAGGTGAAAAGCTGTTACTAACAAAATATTACAAATATAGCTTACTGTATGCTAATTTCATGGATGGATTAAAGCATAGGATACCTCGGTATTGTAATGGATTACCATTTTTGACGTATACAATTCTGGAATATATCAATATACAAATGAAAATGGGAAAGAAAGCTAATAAACCTAAACATTTGAATTCCAATGATTTCAGTATACAAGTGTGCCAGAAAACTCTCTACATGGAGAAAATACTTTGTTACCATGTTTCCAGGAACAGATAAGCAAGCTGTTCATTGTTGAGAAAGTTCAATGACTGAATAAATCCACTCTATATCTCCAGATACCTATAGAACTCCATGTCCCATATAAAAATGGCAGAACAATCTATACCACATATCCTCCATGCATACTCATATATTTCTCTACAGATAACTGCAATACAACACCTTTCCAACACTCACAGTCCAAATATCAAACCACTTACATTAACACTACATGAAGAATGCAGAATGGAGATATCATCTCATGAAGAAATATCTCTCTACAAAACACTATATACTCTATGCAACCAACCCGCTCTCACAAACAGATCAGAACACAACTTTGCATCACTCTACATACGAAACTATATACCCAATGACACTCATTTTACACACTACTTAGACAAATGACATGAAGAATCTAGAGAGAGTAGAGAACCATAAATGAAGAAACGTGTCTACAAATACAACATTAATACTATTCAACAAACACACTTCAAATATCTCAATTTGACACAGACACAACAACACAAATCGTTCATACTATAGAACTCTCTTACACAGCATCTACGCAATACCAAATTAAAAACACCAAAAATGAAATTACATGAAGAATCAAGAAAGAAAATCTCCAAACATGAAGAGAGAAGATGAATTTCCCCAAAATGACTCAATACAACACATACTAGCTTCCAAATACACTTCAGTTCACTGACACAAAACATGCAATGGAGGATATGTGACGGTCACTGAGACCTACAAAGCCATTAGCTGCATCTTAAAATTGGTACATATTAGGTGACGACGCTACCACTGAGTGCTCTCTAAATGAATGAACATGAAATTTTTTCAGCAGTAATTGACATATGCAGTTGTGTACTGTGATGAATAAAGTAGATAACTGAAACAGATGGAAAGCTGTTACTAATAAAACATGACGAATATAGCTTACTATATGCTAACTTCATGTATGGATTAAAGCATCGGATACCTCGGTATTGTAATGGATTCCCATTTTTGATGTATACAATTCTGGCATATATCAGTTTACAAATGAAAATGGGAAAGTAATCTAATAAACCTAAACATTTGAATTCTTATTATTTCTGTATACAAGTGTGCCAGAAAAGTCACTACATGGAGAAAATACTTTGATACCATGTTTCCAGAAACAGATATGCAAGTTGTTAATTATTGAGAAAGTTCAATGACTGAATAAATCCACTCTATATCTCCAGATACCTATAGAACTCCATGTCCCATATAAAAATGGCAGAACAATCTATACCACATATCCTCCATACATACTCGTATATTTCTCTACAGATAACTGCAATACAACACCTTTCCAACACTCACAGCCCACATATCAAACCACTTACATTAACACTACATGAAGAATGCAGAATGAAGATTTCGTCTCATGAAGAAATAGCTCTCTACTAAACACTATATACTCTATACAACCAACCCGCGCTCACAAACAGATCAGAACACATCTTTAGATCACTCTACATACGAAACTATATACCCAATCACACTCATTTTACACACTACTTAGACAAGTGACATGAAGAATCAAGAGAGAGAAGAGAACCACAAATGAAGAAACTTGCCTACCAAATACAACATTAAAACTATTTAACAAACACACTTCAAATGTCCCAACTTGACACAGACACAACAACACAAATTGTTGAAACTACAGAACTCTCTTACACAGCATTTACACAATACAAAATTAAAAACACCAAAAATGAAAATACATGAAGAGTCAAGAAAGAAGATCTCCATACATGAAGAGAGAAGATGAGCTTCCACAAACAACGACTCTATACAACACAAACAAGCTTCCAAATGCACTTCAGTACACTGCTACTAAACATGCAATGGAGGATATGTGACGGTCACTGAGACCTACAAAGCCATTAGCTGCATCTTAAAATTGATACATATTAGGTGACGACGCTACCACTGAGTGCTCTCTAAATGAATGAACATGAAATATTTTCAGGAGTAATTGACATATGCAGTTGTGTATTGTGATGAATAAGGTAGATAACTGAAACAGATGGAAAGCTGTTACTAATAAAACATGACGAATATAGCTTACTATATGCTAATTTCATGGATGGATTAAAGCATCGGATACCTCGGTATTGTAATGGATAACCATTTTTGATATATACAATTCTGGCATATATCAGTTTGGAAATGAAAATGGGAAAGAAATCTAATAAACCTAAACATTTGAATTCCTATTATTTCAGTATACAAGTGTCAGAAAACTCTCTACATGGAGAAAATATTTTTTTACCATGTTTCCAGAAACAGATATGCAAGCTGTTCATTACTGAGAAAGTGCAACGTCAATAAATCCACTCTATATCTCCAGATACCTATAGAACTCCATGTCCCATATAAAAATGGCAGAACAATCTATACCACATATCCTCCATACATACTCGTATATTTCTCTACAGATAACTGCAATACAACACCTTTCCAACACTCACAGTCCACATATCAAACCACTTACATTAACACTACATGAACAATGCAGAATGAAGATTTCGTCTCATGAAGAAATAGCTCTCTACTAAACACTATTTACTCTATACAACCAACCCGCGCTCACAAACAGATCAGAACACATCTTTAGATCACTCTACATACGAAACTATATACCCAATCACACTCATTTTACATACTACTTAGACAAATGACATGAAGAATCAAGAGAGAGAAGAGAACCACAAATGAAGAAACTTGCCTACCAAATACAACATTAAAACTATTTAACAAACACACTTCAAATGTCCCAACTTGACACAGACACAACAACACAAATTGTTGAAGCTACAGAACTCTCTTACACAGCATTTACACAATACAAAATTAAAAACACCAAAAATGAAAATACATGAAGAGTCAAGAAAGAAGATCTCCATACATGAAGAGAGAAGATGAGCTTCCACAAACAACGACTCTATACAACACAAACAAGCTTCCAAATGCACTTCAGTAGACTGCTACTAAACATGCAATGGAGGATATGTGACGGTCACTGAGACCTACAAAGCCATTAATTGCATCTTAAAATTGATACATATTAGGTGATGATGCTACAACTGAGTGTTCTCTAATTGAATGAACATGAATTTATTTCAAGAGCAATTGACATATGCAATTGCGTACTTTAATGAATAAAGTAAATAACTGAAACAGGTGAAAAGCTGTTACTAACAAAATATTACAAATATAGCTTACTGTATGCTAATTTCATGGATGGATTAAAGCATAGGATACCTCGGTATTGTAATGGATTACCATTTTTGACGTATACAATTCTGGCCTATATCAATATACAAATGAAAATGGGAAAGAAAGCGAATAAACCTAAACATTTGAATTCCAATGATTTCAGTATACAAGTGTGCCAGAAAACTCTCTACATGGAGAAAATACTTTGTTACCATGTTTCCAGGAACAGATAAGCAAGCTGTTCATTGTTGATAAAGATCAATGACTGAATAAATCCACTCTATATCTCCAGATACCTATACAACTGCATGTCCGATATAAAAATGGCAGAACAATCCATACCACATATCCTCCATACATACTCATATATTTCTCTACAGATAACTGCAATACAACACCTTTCCAACACTCACAGTCCAAATATCAAACCACTTACATTAACACTACATGAAGAATGAAGATATCATCTCATGAAGAAATAATCTCTCTACAAAACACTATATACTCTATACAACCAACCCGCTCTCACAAACAGATCAGAACACAACTTTGCATCACTCTACATACGAAACTATATACCCAATGACACTCATTTTACACACTACTTAGACAAATGACATGAAGAATCTAGAGAGAGTAGAGAACCATAAATGAAGAAACGTGTCTACAAATACAACATTAATACTATTCAACAAACACACTTCAAATATCTCAATTTGACACAGACACAACAACACAAATCATTCATACTATAGAACTCTCTTACACAGCATTTACGCAATACCAAATTAAAAACACCAAAAATGAAATTACATGAAGAATCAAGAAAGAAAATCTCCAAACATGAAGAGAGAAGATGAGCTTCCACAAACAACGACTCTATACAACACAAACAAGTTTCCAAATGCACTTCAGTACACTCACACAAAACATGCAATGGAGGATATGTGACGGTCACTGAGACCTACAAAGCCATTAGATGCATCTTAAAATTGGTACATATTAGGTGACGACGCTACCACTGAGTGCTCTCTAAATGAATGAACATGAAATTTTGTCAGGAGTAATTGACATATGCAGTTGTGTACTGTGATGAATAAAGTAGATAACTGAAACAGATGGAAAGCTGTTACTAATAAAACATGACGAATATAGCATACTATATGCTAATTTCATGGATGGATTAAAGCATCGGATACCTCGGTATTGTAATGGGGATCCCATTTTTGATGTATACATTTCTGGCATATATCAGTTTACAAATGAAAATGGGAAAGTAATCTAATAAACCTAAACATTTGAATTCTTATTATTTCTGTATACAAGTGTGCCAGAAAACTCACTACATGGAGAAAATACTTTGATACCATGTTTCCAGAAACAGATATGCAAGTTGTTAATTATTGAGATAGTTCAATGACTGAATAAATCCACTCTATATCTCCAGATACATATAGAACTCTATATCTGATGTAGAAATGGCAGAACAATCTATACCACATATCCTCCATACATACTCGTATATTTCTCTACAGATAACTGCAATACAACACCTTTCCAACACTCACAGTCCACATATCAAACCACTTACATTAACACTACATGAAGAATGCAGAATCAAGATTTCGTCTCATGAAGAAATAGCTCTCTACTAAACACTATATACTCTATACAACCAACCCGCGCTCACAAACAGATCAGAACACATCTTTAGATCACTCTACATACGAAACTATATACCCAATCACACTCATTTTACACACTACTTAGACAAGTGACATGAAGAATCAAGAGAGAGAAGAGAACCACAAATGAAGAAACTTGCCTACCAAATACAACATTATACCTATTTAACAAACACACTTCAAATGTCCCAACTTGACACAGACACAACAACACAAATCGTTGATACTACAGAACCCTCTTACACAGCATTTACACAATACAAAATTAAAAACACCAAAAATGAAAATACATGAAGAGTCAAGAAAGAAGATCTCCATACATGAAGAGAGAAGATGAGCTTCCACAAACAATGACTCTATACAACACAAACAAGCTTCCAAATGCACTTCAGTACACTCACACAAAACATGCAATGGAGGATATGTGACGGTCACTGAGACCTACAAAGCCATTAGCTGCATCTTAAAATTGATACATATTAAGCAATGACGCTACCACTGAGTGTTCTCTATATGAACGGACATGAATTTATTTCAAGAGTAGTTGACATATGCAATTACGTACTGTGATGAATAAAGTAAATAACTGAAAAAGATGAAAAGCTGTTATTAACAAAATATGACAAATATAGCTTACCATATACTAAGTTCATGGATGGTTTAAAGCATCGGACACCTCGGTATTGTAATGGATAACCATTTTTGATATATACAATTCTGGCATATATCAGTTTAGAAATGAAAATGGGAAAGAAATCTAATAAACCTAAACATTTTAATTACAATTATTTCAGTATACAAGTGTCAGAAAACTCTCTACATTTAGAAAATATTTTGTTACCATGTTTCCAGAAACAGATATGCAAGCTGTTCATTACTGAGAAAGTGCAACGTCAATAAATCCACTCTATATCTCCAGATACATATAAAACTCCATGCCCGATATAAAAATGGCAGAACAATCTATACCACATATCCTCCATACAAACTCGTATATTTCTCTACAGATAACTGCAATACAACACCTTTCCAACACTCACAGTCCACATATCAAACCACTTACATTAACACTACATTAAGATTGCAGAATGAAAATTTCGTCCCATGAAGAAATATCTCTTTACAAAACACTATATATTCTATACAACCATCCCGCTCTCACAAACAGATCAGAACACAACTTTAGATCTCTCTACATATGAAACTATATACCCAATGACACTCATTTTACACACTACTTAGACAAATGACATGAAGAATCAAGAGAGAGAAGAGAACAACATATGAAGAAACGTGTCTACCAAATACAACATTAATACTATTCAACAACCACACTGCAAATATCTCAACTTGACACAGACACAACAACACAAATCATTCATACTACAGAACTCTCTTACACAGCATTTACACAATACAAAATGAAAAACACCAAAAGCGAAAATACATGAAGAATCAAGAAAGAAGATCTCCATACATGAAGAGAGAAGATGAGCTTCCACAAACAACGACTCTATACAACACAAACAAGCTTCCAAATGCACTTCAGTACACTCACACAAAACATGCAATGGAGGATATGTGACGGTCACTGAGACCTACAAAGCCATTAACTGCATCTTAAAATTGATACATATTAGGTGATGATGCTACAACTGAGTGTTCTCTAATTGAATGAACATGAATTTATTTCAAGAGCAATTGACATATGCAATTGCGTACTTTAATGAATAAAGTAAATAACTGAAACAGGTGAAAAGCTGTTACTAACAAAATATTACAAATATAGCTTACTGTATGCTAATTTCATGGATGGATTAAAGCATAGGATACCTCGGTATTGTAATGGATTACCATTTTTGACGTATACAATTCTGGCATATATCAATATACAAATGAAAATGGGAAAGAAAGCTAATAAACCTAAACATTTGAATTCCAATGATTTCAGTATACAAGTGTCAGAAAACTGTCTACATGGAGAAAATACTTTGTTACCATGTTTCCAGGAACAGATAAGCAAGCTGTTCATTGTTGACAAAGTTCAATGACTGAATAAATCCACTCTATATCTCCAGATAACTATAGAACTCCATGTCCGATATAATAATGGCAGATCAATCTATACCACATATCCTCCATACATACTCATATATTTCTCTACAGATAACTGCAATACAACACCTTTCCAACACTCACAGTCCAAATATCAAACCACTTACATTAACACTACATGAAGAATGCAGAATGAAGATATCATCTCATGAAGAAATATCTCTCTACAAAACACTATATACTCTATACAACCAAACCGCTCTCACAAACAGATCAGAACACAACTTTAGATCACTCTACATACGAAACTATATACCCAATGACACTCATTTTACACACTACTTAGACAAATGACATGAAGAATCTAGAGAGAGTAGAGAACCATAAATGAAGAAACGTGTCTACAAATACAACATTAATACTATTCAACAAACACACTTCAAATATCTCAATTTGACACAGACACAACAACACAAATCGTTCATACTATAGAACTCTCTTACACAGCATTTACGCAATACCAAATTAAAAACCCCAAAAATGAAATTACATGAAGAATCAAGAAAGAAAATCTCCAAACATGAAGAGAGAAGATGAATTTCCCCAAAATGACTCAATACAACACATACTAGCTTTCAAATACACTTCAGTACACTGACACAAAACATGCAATGGAGGATATGTGACGGTCACTGAGACCTACAAAGCCATTAGCTGCATCTTAAAATTGGTACATATTAGGTGACGACGCTACCACTGAGTGCTCTCTAAATGAATGAACATGAAATTATTTCAGGAGTAATTGACATATGCAGTTGTGTACTGTGATGAATAAAGTAGATAACTGAAACAGATGGAAAGCTGTTACTAATAAAACATGACGAATATAGCTTACTATATGCTAATTTCATGGATGGATTAAAGCATCGGATACCTCGGTATTGTAATGGATTCCCATTTTTGATGTATACAATTCTGGCATATATCAGTTTACAAATGAAAATGGGAAAGTAATCTAATAAACCTAAACATTTGAATTCTTATTATTTCTGTATACAAGTGTGCCAGAAAACTCACTACATGGAGAAAATACTTTGATACCATGTTTCCAGAAACAGATATGCAAGTTGTTAATTATTGAGAAAGTTCAATGACTGAATAAATCCACTCTATATCTCCAGATACCTATAGAACTCCATGTCCCATATAAAAATGGCAGAACAATCTATACCACATATCCTCCATACATACTCGTATATTTCTCTACAGATAACTGCAATACAACACCTTTCCAACACTCACAGTCCACATATCAAACCACTTACATTAACACTACATGAAGAATGCAGAATCAAGATTTCGTCTCATGAAGAAATAGCTCTCTACTAAACACTATATACTCTATACAACCAACCCGCGCTCACAAACAGATCAGAACACATCTTTAGATCACTCTACATACGAAACTATATACCCAATCACACTCATTTTACACACTACTTAGACAAATCACATGAAGAATCAAGAGAGAGAAGAGAACCACAAATGAAGAAACTTGCCTACCAAATACAACATTAAAACTATTTAACAAACACACTTCAAATGTCCCAACTTGACACAGACACAACAACACAAATTGTTGATACTACAGAACTCTCTTACACAGCATTTACACAATACAAAATTAAAAACACCAAAAATGAAAATACATGAAGAGTCAAGAAAGAAGATCTCCATACATGAAAAGAGAAGATGAGCTTCCACAAACAACGACTCTATACAACACAAACAAGCTTCCAAATGCACTTCAGTACACTCACACAAAACATACAATGGAGGATATGTGACGGTCACTGAGACCTACAAAGCCATTAGCTGCATCTTAAAATTGATACATATTAGGCGATGACGCTACCACTGAGTGTTCTCTATATGAACGAACATGAATTTATTTCAAGAGTAATTGACATATGCAATTACGTACTGTGATGAATAAAGTAAATTACTGAAAAAGATGAAAAGCTGTTATTAACAAAATATGACAAATATAGCTTACCATATACTAAGTTCATGGATGGTTTAAAGCATCGGACACCTCGGTATTGTAATGGATAATCATTTTTGATATATACAATTCTGGCATATATCAGTTTACAAACGAAAATGGGAAAGACATCTAATAAACCTAAACATTTGAATTCCTATTATTTCAGTATACAATTGTGCCAGAAAACTCACTACATTGGGAAAATACTTTGATACCATGTTTCCAGAAACAGATATGGAAGTTGTTAATTATTGAGAAAGTTCAAAGACTGAATAAATCCACTCTATATCTCCAGATACCTATAGAACTCCATGTCCCATATAAAAATGGCAGAACAATCTATACCACATATCCTCCATACGTACTCGTATATTTCGCTACAGATAACTGCAATACAACACCTTTCCAACACTCACAGTCCACATATCAAACCACTTACATTAACACTACATGAAGAATGCAGAATCAAGATTTCGTCTCATGAAGAAATAGCTCTCTACTAAACACTTTATACTCTATACAACCAACCCGCGCTCACAAACAGATCAGAACACATCTTTAGATCACTCTACATACGAAACTATATACCCAATCACACTCATTTTACACACTACTTAGACAAATCACATGAAGAATCAAGAGAGAGAAGAGAACCACAAATGAAGAAACTTGCCTACCAAATACAACATTAAAACTATTTAACAAACACACTTCAAATGTCCCAACTTGACACAGACACAACAACACAAATTGTTGATACTACAGAACTCTCTTACACAGCATTTACACAATACAAAATTAAAAACACCAAAAATGAAAATACATGAAGAGTCAAGAAAGAAGATCTCCATACATGAAAAGAGAAGATGAGCTTCCACAAACAACGACTCTATACAACACAAACAAGCTTCCAAATGCACTTCAGTACACTCACACAAAACATGCAATGGAGGATATGTGACGGTCACTGAGACCTACAAAGCCATTAGCTGCATCTTAAAATTGATACATATTAGGCGATGACGCTACCACTGAGTTTTCTCTATATGAACGACCATGAATTTATTTCGAGAGTAATTGACATATGCAATTACGTACTGTGATGAATAAAGTAAATTACTGAAAAAGATGAAAAGCTGTTATTAACAAAATATGACAAATATAGCTCACCAAATACTAAGTTCATGGATGGTTTAAAGCATCGGACACCTCGGTATTGTAATGGATAATCATTTTTGATATATACAATTCTGGCATATATCAGTTTAGAAAAGAAAATGGGAAAGAAATCTAATAAACCTAAACATTTGAATTCCTATTATTTCTGTATACAAGTGTGCCAGAAAACTCACTACATGGAGAAAATACTTTGATACCATGTTTCCAGAAACAGATATGCAAGTTGTTAATTATTGAGAAAGTTCAATGACTGAATAAATCCACTCTATATCTCCAGATACCTATAGAACTCCATGTCCCATATAAAAATGGCAGAACAATCTATACCACATATCCTCCATACATACTCGTATATTTCGCTACAGATAACTGCAATACAACACCTTTCCTACACTCACAGTCCACATATCAAACCACTTACATTAACACTACATGAAGAATGCAGAATGAAGATTTTGTATCATGAAGAAATAGCTCTCTACTAAACACTATATACTCTATACAACCAACCCGCGCTCACAAACAGATCAGAACACATCTTTAGATCACTCTACATACGAAACTATATACCCAATCACACTCAACTAACACTACTTAGACAAATGACATGAAGAATCTAGAGAGAGTAGAGAACCATAAATGAAGAAACGTGTCTACAAATACAACATTAATACTATTCAACAAACACACTTCAAATATCTCAATTTGACACAGACACAACAACACAAATCGTTCATACTATAGAACTCTCTTACACAGCATTTACGCAATACCAAATTAAAAACACCAAAAATGAAATTACATAAAGAATCAAGAGAGAAAATCTCCAAACATGAAGAGAGAAGATGAATTTCGCCAAAATGACTCAATACAACACATACTAGCTTCCAAATACACTTCAGTACACTGACACAAAACATGCAATGGAGGATATGTGACGGTCACTGAGACCTACAAAGATATTAGCTGCATCTTAAAATTGGTACATATTAGGTGACGACGCTACCACTGAGTGCTCTCTAAATGAATGAACATGAAATTTTTTCAGGAGTAATTAAAATATGCAGTTGTGTACTGTGATGAATAAAGTAGATAACTGAAACAGATGGAAAGCTGTTACTAATAAAACATGACAAATATAGCTTACTATATGCTAATTTCATGGATGGATTAAAGCATCGGATACCTCGGTATTGTAATGGATTCCCATTTTTGATGTATACAATTCTGGCATATATCAGTTTACAAATGAAAATGGGAAAGTAATCTAATAAACCTAAACATTTGAATTCTTATTATTTCTGTATACAAGTGTGCCAGAAAACTCACTACATGGAGAAAATACTTTGATACCATGTTTCCAGAAACAGATATGCAAGTTGTTAATTATTGAGAAAGTTCAATGACTGAATAAATCCACTCTATATCTCCAGATACCTATAGAACTCCATGTCCCATATAAAAATGGCAGAACATTCTATACCACATATCCTCCATACATACTCGTATATTTCGCTACAGATAACTGCAATACAACACCTTTCCAACACTCACAGTCCACATATCAAACCACTTACATTAACACTACATGAAGAATGCAGAATGAAGATTTCGTATCATGAAGAAATAGCTCTCTACTAAACACTATATACTCTATATAACCAACCCGCGCTCACAAACAAATCAGAGCACATCTTTAGATCACTCTACATACGAAACTATATACCCAATCACACTCATTTTACACACTAATTAGACAAATCACATGAAGAATCAAGAGAGAGAAGAGAACCACAAATGAAGAAACTTGCCTACCAAATACAACATTAAAACTATTTAACAAACACACTTCAAATGTAACAACTTGACACAGACACAACAACACAAATCGTTGATACTACAGAACTCTCTTACACAGCATTTACGCAATACAAAATTAAAAACACCAAAAATGAAAATACATGAAGAGTCAAGAAAGAAGATCTCCATACATGAAGAGAGAAGATAAGCTTCCACAAACAACGACTCTATACAACACAAACAAGCTTCCAAATGCACTTCAGTACACTGCTACTAAACATGCAATGGACGATATGTGACGGTCACTGAGACCTACAAAGCCATTAGCTGCATCTTAATATTGATACATATTAGGCGATGACGCCAGCACTGAGTGTTCTCTATATGAACGAACATGAATTTATTTCAAGAGTAATTGATATATGCAATTACGTACTGTGATGAATAAAGTAAATTACTGAAAAAGATGAAAAGCTGTTACTAACAAAATATGACAAATATAGCTTACCATATACTAAGTTCATGATGGTTTAAAGCATCGGACACCTCGGTATTGTAATGGATAACCATTTTTGATATATACAATTCTGGCATATATCAGTTTAGAAATGAAAATGGGTAAGAAATCTAATAAACCTAAACACTTGAATTCCTATTATTTCAGTATACAAGTGTCAGAAAACTCTCTACATGTAGAAAATATTTTGTTACCATGTTTCCAGAAACAGATATGCAAGCTGTTCATTACTGAGAAAGGGCAACGTCAATAAATCCACTCTATATCTCCAGATACCTATAGAACTCCATGCCACATATAAAAATGGCAGAACAATCTATACCACATATCCTCCATATATACTCGTATATTTCTCTACAGATAACTGCAATACAACACCTTTCCAACACTCACAGTCCACATATCAAACCACTTACATTAACACTACATGAAGAATGCAGAATGAAGATTTCGTCTCATGAAGAAATAGCTCTCTACTAAACACTATATACTCTATACAACCAACCCGCGCTCACAAACAGATCAGAACACATCTTTAGATCACTCTACATACGAAACTATATACCCAATCACACTCATTTTAGACACTACTTAGACAAATGACATGAAGAATCAAGAGAGAGAAGAGAACCTCAAATGAAGAAAAGTGCCTCCAAATACATCATTAATACTTTTCAACAAACACACTTCAAATATCTCAACTTGACACAGACACAACAACACAAATCGTTCATACTATAAAACTCTCTTACACAGCATTTACGCAATACCAAATTAAAAACACCAAAAATGAAATTACATGAAGAATCAAGAGAGAAAATCTCCAAACATGAAGAGAGAAGATGAATTTCCCCAAAATGACTCAATACAACACATACTAGCTTCCATATACACTTCAGTACACTGACACAAAACATGCAATGGAGGATATGTGACGGTCACTGAGACCTACAAAGCCATTAGCTGCATCTTAAAATTGGTACATATTAGGTGACGACGCTACCACTGAGTGCCCTCTAAATGAATGAACATGAAATTTTTTCAGGAGTAATTGACATATGCAGTTGTGTACTGTGATGAATAAAGTAGATAACTGAAACAGATGGAAAGCTGTTACTAATAAAACATGACGAATATAGCTTACTATATGCTAATTTCATGGATGGATTAAAGCATCGGATACCTCGGTATTGTAATGGATTCCCATTTTTTATGTATACAATTCTGGCATATATCAGTTTACAAATGAAAATGGGAAAGTAATCTAATAAACCTAAACATTTGAATTCTTATTATTTCTGTACACAAGTGTGCCAGAAAAGTCACTACATGGAGAAAATACTTTGATACCATGTTTCCAGAAACAGATATGCAAGTTGTTAATTATTGAGAAAGTTCAATGACTGAATAAATCCACTCTATATCTCCAGATACCTATAATACTCCATGTCCCATATAAAAATGGCAGAACAATCTATATCACATATCCTCCATACATACTCGTATATTTCTCCACAGATAACTGCAATACAACACCTTTCCAACACTCACAGTCCACATATCAAACCACTTACATTAACACTACATGAAGAATGCAGAATGAAGATTTCGTCTCATGAAGAAATAGCTCTCTACTAAACACTATATACTCTATACAACCAACCCGCGCTCACAAACAGATCAGAACACATCTTTAGATCACTCTACATACGAAACTATATACCCAATCACACTCATTTTACACACTACTTAGACAAATCACATGAAGAATCAAGAGAGAGAAGAGAACCACAAATGAAGAAACTTGCCTACCAAATACAACATTATAACTATTTAACAAACACACTTCAAATGTCCCAACTTGACACAGACACAACAACACAAATCGTTGAAACTACAGAACTCTCTTACACAGCATTTACACAATACAAAATTAAAAACACCAATAATGAAAATACATGAAGAGTCAAGAAAGAAGATCTCCATACATGAAGAGAGAAGATGAGCTTCCACAAACAACGACTCTATACAACACAAACAAGCTTCCACATGCACTTCAGTACACTCACACAAAACATGCAATGGAGGATATGTGACGGTCACTGAGACCTACAAAGCCATTAACTGCATCTTAAAATTGATACATATTAGGTGATGATGCTACAACTGAGTGTTGTCTAATTGAATGAACATGAATTTATTTCAAGAACAATTGACATATGCAATTGCGTACTTTAATGAATAAAGTAAATAACTGAAACAGGTGAAAAGCCGTTACTAACAAAATATTACAAATATAGCTTACTGTATGCTAATTTCATGGATGGATTAAAGCATAGGATACCTCGGTATTGTAATGGATTACCATTTTTGACGTATACAATTCTGGCATATATCAATATACAAATGAAAATGGGAAAGAAAGCTAATAAACCTAAACATTTGAATTCCAATGATTTCAGTATACAAGTGTGCCAGACAACTCTCTACATGGAGAAAATACTTTGTTACGATGTTTCCAGGAACAGATAAGCAAGCTGTTCATTGTTGACAAAATTCAATGACTGAATAAATCCACTCTATATCTCCAGATACCTACAGAACTCCATGCCACATATAAAAATGGCAGAACAATCTATACCACATATCCTCCATACATACTCATATATTTCTCTACAGATAACTGCAATACAACACCTTTCCAACACTCACAGTCCAAATATCAAACCACTTACATTAACACTACATGAAGAATGCAGAATGAAGATATCATCTCATGAAGAAATATCTCTCTACAAAACACTATATACTCTATACAACCAACCCGCGCTCACAAACAGATCAGAACACAACTTTAGATCACTCTACATACGAAACTATATACCCAATGACACTCATTTTACACACTACTTAGACAAATGACATGAAGAATCTAGAGAGAGTAGAGAACCATAAATGAAGAAACGTGTCTACAAATACAACATTAATACTATTCAACAAACACACTTCAAATATCTCAATTTGACACAGACACAACAACACAAATCGTTCATACTATAGAACTCTCTTACACAGCATTTACGCAATACCAAATTAAAAACCCCAAAAATGAAATTACATGAAGAATCAAGAAAGAAAATCTCCAAACATGAAGAGAGAAGATGAATTTCCCCAAAATGACTCAATAAAACACATACTAGCTTTCAAATACACTTCAGTACACTGACACAAAACATGCAATGGAGGATATGTGACGGTCACTGAGACCTACAAAGCCATTAGCTGCATCTTAAAATTGGTACATATTAGGTGACGACGCTACCACTGAGTGCTCTCTAAATGAATGAACATGAAATTATTTCAGGAGTAATTGACATATGCAGTTGTGTACTGTGATGAATAAAGTAGATAACTGAAACAGATGGAAAGCTGTTACTAATAAAACATGACGAATATAGCTTACTATATGCTAATTTCATGGATGGATTAAAGCATCGGATTTCTCGGTATTGTAATGGATTCCCATTTTTGATGTATACAATTCTGGCATATATCAGTTTACAAATGAAAATGGGAAAGTAATCTAATAAACCTTAACATTTGAATTCTTATTATTTCTGTATACAAGTGTGCCAGAAAACTCACTACATGGAGAAAATACTTTGATACCATGTTTCCAGAAACAGATATGCAAGTTGTTAATTATTGAGAAAGTTCAATGACTGAATAAATCCACTCTATATCTCCAGATACCTATAGAACTCCATGTCCCATATAAAAATGGCAGAACATTCTATACCACATATCCTCCATACATACTCGTATATTTCGCTACAGATAACTGCAATACAACACCTTTCCAACACTCACAGTCCACATATCAAACCACTTACATTAACACTACATGAAGAATGCAGAATGAAGATTTCGTATCATGAAGAAATAGCTCTCTACTAAACACTATATACTCTATATAACCAACCCGCGCTCACAAACAAATCAGAGCACATCTTTAGATCACTCTACATACGAAACTATATACCCAATCACACTCATTTTACACACTAATTAGACAAATCACATGAAGAATCAAGAGAGAGAAGAGAACCACAAATGAAGAAACTTGCCTACCAAATACAACATTAAAACTATTTAACAAACACACTTCAAATGTAACAACTTGACACAGACACAACAACACAAATCGTTGATACTACAGAACTCTCTTACACAGCATTTACGCAATACAAAATTAAAAACACCAAAAATGAAAATACATGAAGAGTCAAGAAAGAAGATCTCCATACATGAAGAGAGAAGATGAGCTTCCACAAACAACGACTCTATACAACACAAACAAGCTTCCAAATGCACTTCAGTACACTGCTACTAAACATGCAATGGACGATATGTGACGGTCACTGAGACCTACAAAGCCATTAGCTGCATCTTAATATTGATACATATTAGGCGATGACGCCAGCACTGAGTGTTCTCTATATGAACGAACATGAATTTATTTCAAGAGTAATTGACATATGCAATTACGTACTGTGATGAATAAAGTAAATTACTGAAAAAGATGAAAAGCTGTTACTAACAAAATATGACAAATATAGCTTACCATATACTAAGTTCATGATGGTTTAAAGCATCGGACACCTCGGTATTGTAATGGATAACCATTTTTGATATATACAATTCTGGCATATATCAGTTTAGAAATGAAAATGGGTAAGAAATCTAATAAACCTAAACACTTGAATTCCTATTATTTCAGTATACAAGTGTCAGAAAACTCTCTACATGTAGAAAATATTTTGTTACCATGTTTCCAGAAACAGATATGCAAGCTGTTCATTACTGAGAAAGGGCAACGTCAATAAATCCACTCTATATCTCCAGATACCTATAGAACTCCATGCCACATATAAAAATGGCAGAACAATCTATACCACATATCCTCCATATATACTCGTATATTTCTCTACAGATAACTGCAATACAACACCTTTCCAACACTCACAGTCCACATATCAAACCACTTACATTAACACTACATGAAGAATGCAGAATGAAGATTTCGTCTCATGAAGAAATAGCTCTCTACTAAACACTATATACTCTATACAACCAACCCGCGCTCACAAACAGATCAGAACACATCTTTAGATCACTCTACATACGAAACTATATACCCAATCACACTCATTTTAGACACTACTTAGACAAATGACATGAAGAATCAAGAGAGAGAAGAGAACCTCAAATGAAGAAAAGTGCCTCCAAATACATCATTAATACTTTTCAACAAACACACTTCAAATATCTCAACTTGACACAGACACAACAACACAAATCGTTCATACTATAAAACTCTCTTACACAGCATTTACGCAATACCAAATTAAAAACACCAAAAATGAAATTACATGAAGAATCAAGAGAGAAAATCTCCAAACATGAAGAGAGAAGATGAATTTCCCCAAAATGACTCAATACAACACATACTAGCTTCCAAATACACTTCAGTACACTGACACAAAACATGCAATGGAGGATATGTGACGGTCACTGAGACCTACAAAGCCATTAGCTGCATCTTAAAATTGGTACATATTAGGTGACGACGCTACCACTGAGTGCTCTCTAAATGAATGAACATGAAATTTTTTCAGGAGTAATTGACATATGCAGTTGTGTACTGTGATGAATAAAGTAGATAACTGAAACAGATGGAAAGCTGTTACTAATAAAACATGACGAATATAGCTTACTATATGCTAATTTCATGGATGGATTAAAGCATCGGATACCTCGGTATTGTAATGGATTCCCATTTTTTATGTATACAATTCTGGCATATATCAGTTTACAAATGAAAATGGGAAAGTAATCTAATAAACCTAAACATTTGAATTCTTATTATTTCTGTACACAAGTGTGCCAGAAAAGTCACTACATGGAGAAAATACTTTGATACCATGTTTCCAGAAACAGATATGCAAGTTGTTAATTATTGAGAAAGTTCAATGACTGAATAAATCCACTCTATATCTCCAGATACCTATAATACTCCATGTCCCATATAAAAATGGCAGAACAATCTATATCACATATCCTCCATACATACTCGTATATTTCTCCACAGATAACTGCAATACAACACCTTTCCAACACTCACAGTCCACATATCAAACCACTTACATTAACACTACATGAAGAATGCAGAATGAAGATTTCGTCTCATGAAGAAATAGCTCTCTACTAAACACTATATACTCTATACAACCAACCCGCGCTCACAAACAGATCAGAACACATCTTTAGATCACTCTACATACGAAACTATATACCCAATCACACTCATTTTACACACTACTTAGACAAATCACATGAAGAATCAAGAGAGAGAAGAGAACCACAAATGAAGAAACTTGCCTACCAAATACAACATTATAACTATTTAACAAACACACTTCAAATGTCCCAACTTGACACAGACACAACAACACAAATCGTTGAAACTACAGAACTCTCTTACACAGCATTTACACAATACAAAATTAAAAACACCAATAATGAAAATACATGAAGAGTCAAGAAAGAAGATCTCCATACATGAAGAGAGAAGATGAGCTTCCACAAACAATGACTCTATACAACACAAACAAGCTTCCAAATGCACTTCAGTACACTCACACAAAACATGCAATGGAGGATATGTGACGGTCACTGAGACCTACAAAGCCATTAACTGCATCTTAAAATTGATACATATTAGGTGATGATGCTACAACTGAGTGTTGTCTAATTGAATGAACATGAATCTATTTCAAGAACAATTGACATATGCAATTGCGTACTTTAATGAATAAAGTAAATAACTGAAACAGGTGAAAAGCCGTTACTAACAAAATATTACAAATATAGCTTACTGTATGCTAATTTCATGGATGGATTAAAGCATAGGATACCTCGGTATTGTAATGGATTACCATTTTTGACGTATACAATTCTGGCATATATCAATATACAAATGAAAATGGGAAAGAAAGCTAATAAACCTAAACATTTGAATTCCAATGATTTCAGTATACAAGTGTGCCAGAAAACTCTCTACATGGAGAAAATACTTTGTTACGATGTTTCAAGGAACAGATAAGCAAGCTGTTCATTGTTGACAAAATTCAATGACTGAATAAATCCACTCTATGTCTCCAGATACCTACAGAACTCCATGCCACATATAAAAATGGCAGAACAATCTATACCACATATCCTCCATACATACTCATATATTTCTCTACAGATAACTGCAATACAACACCTTTCCAACACTCACAGTCCACATATCAAACCACTTACATTAACACTACATGAAGAATGCAGAATGAAGATATCATCTCATGAAGAAATATCTCTCTACAAAACACTATATACTCTATACAACCAACCCGCGCTCACAAACAGATCAGAACACAACTTTAGATCACTCTACATACGAAACTATATACCCAATGACACTCATTTTACACACTACTTAGACAAATGACATGAAGAATCTAGAGAGAGTAGAGAACCATAAATGAAGAAACGTGTCTACAAATACAACATTAATACTATTCAACAAACACACTTCAAATATCTCAATTTGACACAGACACAACAACACAAATCGTTCATACTATAGAACTCTCTTACACAGCATTTACGCAATACCAAATTAAAAACCCCAAAAATGAAATTACATGAAGAATCAAGAAAGAAAATCTCCAAACATGAAGAGAGAAGATGAATTTCCCCAAAATGACTCAATAAAACACATACTAGCTTTCAAATACACTTCAGTACACTGACACAAAACATGCAATGGAGGATATGTGACGGTCACTGAGACCTACAACGCCATTAGCTGCATCTTAAAATTGGTACATATTAGGTGACGACGCTACCACTGAGTGCTCTCTAAATGAATGAACATGAAATTATTTCAGGAGTAATTGACATATGCAGTTGTGTACTGTGATGAATAAAGTAGATAACTGAAACAGATGGAAAGCTGTTACTAATAAAACATGACGAATATAGCTTACTATATGCTAATTTCATGGATGGATTAAAGCATCGGATATCTCGGTATTGTAATGGATTCCCATTTTTGATGTATACAATTCTGGCATATATCAGTTTACAAATGAAAATGGGAAAGTAATCTAATAAACCTAAACATTTGAATTCTTATTATTTCTGTATACAAGTGTGCCAGAAAACTCACTACATGGAGAAAATACTTTGATACCATGTTTCCAGAAACAGATATGCAAGTTGTTAATTATTGAGAAAGTTCAATGACTGAATAAATCCACTCTATATCTCCAGATACCTATAGAACTCCATGTCCCATATAAAAATGGCAGAACAATCTATACCACATATCCTCCATACATACTCGTATATTTCTCTACAGATAACTGCAATACAACACCTTTCCAACACTCACAGTCCACATATCAAACCACTTACATTAACACTACATGAAGAATGCAGAATGAAGATTTCGTCTCATGAAGAAATAGCTCTCTACTAAACACTATATACTCTATACAACCAACCCGCGCTCACAAACAGATCAGAACACATCTTTAGATCACTCTACATACGAAACTATATACCCAATCACACTCATTTTACACACTACTTAGACAAATCACATGAAGAATCAAGAGAGAGAAGAGAACCACAAATGAAGAAACTTGCCTACCAAATACAACATTAAAACTATTTAACAAACACACTTCAAATGTCCCAACTTGACACAGACACAACAACACAAATCGTTAATACTACAGAACTCTCTTACACAGCATTTACACAATACAAAATGAAAAACACCAAAAATGAAAATACATGAAGAGTCAAGAAAGAAGATCTCCATACATGAAGAGAGAAGATGAGCTTCCACAAACAACGACTCTATACAACACAACAAGCTTCCAAATGCACTTCAGTACACTCACACAAAACATGCAATGGAGGATATGTGACGGTCACTGAGACCTACAAAGCCATTAACTGCATCTTAAAATTGATATATATTAGGCGATGACGCTACCACTGAGTGTTCTCTATATGAACGAACATGAATTTATTTCAAGAGTAATTGACATATGCAATTACGTACTGTGATGAATAAAATAAATTACTGAAAAAGATGAAAAGCTGTTATTAACAAAATATGACAAATATAGCTTACCATATACTAAGTTCATGGATGGTTTAAAGCATCGGACACCTCGGTATTGTAATGGATAATCATTTTTGATATATACAATTCTGGCATATATCAGTTTACAAATGAAAATGGGAAAGAAATCTAATAAACCTAAACATTTGAATTCCTATTATTTCAGTATACAATTGTGCCAGAAAACTCACTACATTGGGAAAATACTTTGATACCATGTTTCCAGAAACAGATATGCAAGTTGTTAATTATTGAGAAAGTTCAATGACTGAATAAATCCACTCTATATCTCCAGATACCTATAGAACTCCATGTCCCATATAAAAATGGCAGAACAATCTATACCACATATCCTCCATACATACTCGTATATTTCTTTACAGATAACTGCAATACAACACCTTTCCAACACTCACAGTCCACATATCAAATACCACTTACATTAACACTACATGAAGAATGCAGAATGAAGATTTCGTATCATGAAGAAATAACTCTCTACTAAACACTATATACTCTATACAACCAACCCGCGCTCACAAACAGATCAGAACACATCTTTAGATCACTCTACATACGAAACTATATACGCAATCACACTCATTTTACACACTACTTAGACAAATGACATGAAGAATCTAGAGAGAGTAGAGAACCATAAATGAAGAAACGTGTCTACAAATACAACATTAATACTATTCAACAAACACACTTCAAATATCTCAATTTGACACAGACACAACAACACAAATCGTTCATACTATAGAACTCTCTTACACAGCATTTACGCAATACCAAATTAAAAACACCAAAAATGAAATTACATGAAGAATCAAGAAAGAAAATCTTCAAACATGAAGAGAGAAGATGAATTTCCCCAAAATGACTCAATACAACACATACTAGCTTCCAAATACACTTCAGTACACTGACACAAAACATGCAAAGGAGGATATGTGACGGTCACTGAGACCTACAAAGATATTAGCTGCATCTTAAAATTGGTACATATTAGGTGACGACGCTACCACTGAGTGCTCTCTAAATGAATGAACATGAAATTTTTTCAGGAGTAATTGACATATGCAGTTGTGTACTGTGATGAATAAAGTAGATAACTGAAACAGATGGAAAGCTGTTACTAATAAAACATGACGAATATAGCTTACTATATGCTAATTTCATGGATGGATTAAAGCATCGGATACCTCGGTATTGTAATGGATTCCCATTTTTGATGTATACAATTCTGGCATATATCAGTTTACAAATGAAAATGGGAAAGTAATCTAATAAACCTAAACATTTGAATTCTTATTATTTCTGTATACAAGTGTGCCAGAAAACTCACTACATTGGGAAAATACTTTGATAGCATGTTTCCAGAAACAGATATGCAAGTTGTTAATTATTGAGAAAGTTCAATGACTGAATAAATCCACTCTATATCTCCAGATACCTATAGAACTCCATGTCCCATATAAAAATGGCAGAACATTCTATACCACATATCCTCCATACATACTCGTATATTTCGCTACAGATAACTGCAATACAACACCTTTCCAACACTCACAGTCCACATATCAAACCACTTACATTAACACTACATGAAGAATGCAGAATGAAGATTTCGTATCATGAAGAAATAGCTCTCTACTAAACACTATATACTCTATATAACCAACCAGCGCTCACAAACAAATCAGAGCACATCTTTAGATCACTCTACATACGAAACTATATACCCAATCACACTCATTTTACACACTAATTAGACAAATCACATGAAGAATCAAGAGAGAGAAGAGAACCACAAATGAAGAAACTTGCCTACCAAATACAACATTAAAACTATTTAACAAACACACTTCAAATGTAACAACTTGACACAGACACAACAACACAAATCGTTGATACTACAGAACTCTCTTACACAGCATTTACGCAATACAAAATTAAAAACACCAAAAATGAAAATACATGAAGAGTCAAGAAAGAAGATCTCCATACATGAAGAGAGAAGATGAGCTTCCACAAACAACGACTCTATACAACACAAACAAGCTTCCAAATGCACTTCAGTACACTGCTACTAAACATGCAATGGACGATATGTGACGGTCACTGAGACCTACAAAGCCATTAGCTGCATCTTAATATTGATACATATTAGGCGATGACGCCAGCACTGAGTGTTCTCTATATGAACGAACATGAATTTATTTCAAGAGTAATTGACATATGCAATTACGTACTGTGATGAATAAAGTAAATTACTGAAAAAGATGAAAAGCTGTTACTAACAAAATATGACAAATATAGCTTACCATATACTAAGTTCATGATGGTTTAAAGCATCGGACACCTCGGTATTGTAATGGATAACCATTTTTGATATATACAATTCTGGCATATATCAGTTTAGAAATGAAAATGGGTAAGAAATCTAATAAACCTAAACACTTGAATTCCTATTATTTCAGTATACAAGTGTCAGAAAACTCTCTACATGTAGAAAATATTTTGTTACCATGTTTCCAGAAACAGATATGCAAGCTGTTCATTACTGAGAAAGGGCAACGTCAATAAATCCACTCTATATCTCCAGATACCTATAGAACTCCATGCCACATATAAAAATGGCAGAACAATCTATACCACATATCCTCCATACATACTCGTATATTTCTCTACAGATAACTGCAATACAACACCTTTCCAACACTCACAGTCCACATATCAAACCACTTACATTAACACTACATGAAGAATGCAGAATGAAGATTTCGTCTCATGAAGAAATAGTTCTCTACTAAACACTATATACTCTATACAACCAACCCGCGCTCACAAACAGATCAGAACACATCTTTAGATCACTCTACATACGAAACTATATACCCAATCACACTCATTTTAGACACTACTTAGACAAATGACATGAAGAATCAAGAGAGAGAAGAGAACCTCAAATGAAGAAAAGTGCCTCCAAATACATCATTAATACTTTTCAACAAACACACTTCAAATATCTCAACTTGACACAGACACAACAACACAAATCGTTCATACTATAGAACTCTCTTACACAGCATTTACGCAATACCAAATTAAAAACACCAAAAATGAAATTACATGAAGAATCTAGAGAGAAAATCTCCAAACATGAAGAGAGAAGATGAATTTCCCCAAAATGACTAAATACAACACATACTAGCTTCCAAATACACTTCAGTACACTGACACAAAACATGCAATGGAGGATATGTGACGGTCACTGAGACCTACAAAGCCATTAGCTGCATCTTAAAATTGGTACATATTAGGTGACGACGCTACCACTGAGTGCTCTCTAAATGAATGAACATGAAATTTTTTCAGGAGTAATTGACATATGCAGTTGTGTACTGTGATGAATAAAGTAGATAACTGAAACAGATGGAAAGCTGTTACTAATAAAACATGACGAATATAGCTTACTATATGCTAATTTCATGGATGGATTAAAGCATCGGATACCTCGGTATTGTAATGGATTCCCATTTTTGATGTATACAATTCTGGCATATATCAGTTTACAAATGAAAATGGGAATGTAATCTAATAAACCTAAACATTTGAATTCTTATTATTTCTGTATACAAGTGTGCCAGAAAAGTCACTACATGGAGAAAATACTTTGATATCATGTTTCCAGAAAATGATATGCAAGTTGTTAATTATTGAGAAAGTTCAATGACTGAATAAATCCACTCTATATCTCCAGATACCTATAGAACTCCATGTCCCATATAAAAATGGCAGAACAATCTATACCACATATCCTCCATACATACTCGTATATTTCGCTACAGATTACTGCAATACAACACCTTTCCAACACTCACAGTCCACATATCAAACCACTTACATTAACACTACATGAAGAATGCAGAATGAAGATTTTGTATCATGAAGAAATAGCTCTCTACTAAACACTATATACTCTATACAACCAACCCGCGCTCACAAACAGATCAGAACACATCTTTAGATCACTCTACATACGAAACTATAAACCCAATCACACTCATTTTACACACTACTTAGACAAATGACATAAAGAATCAAGAGAGAGAAGAGAACCACAAATGAAGAAACTTGCCTACCAAATACAACATTAAAACTATTTAACAAACACACTTCAAATGTCCCAACTTGACACAGACACAACAACACAAATCGTTGATACTACAGAACTCTCTTACACAGCATTTACACAATACAAAATTAAAAACACCAAACATGAAAATACATGAAGAGTCAAGAAAGAAGATCTCCATACATGAAGAGAGAAGATGAGCTTCCACAAACAACGACTCTATACAACACAAACAAGCTTCCAAATGCACTTCAGTCCACTGCTACTAAACATGCAATGGAGGATATGTGACGGTCACTGAGACCTAAAAAGCCATTAACTGCATCTTAAAATTGATACATATTAGGCGATGATGCTACAACTGAGTGTTCTCTAATTGAATGAACATGAATTTATTTCAACAGCAATTGACATATGCAATTACGTACTTTAATGAATAAAGTAAATAACTGAAACAGGTGAAAAGCTGTTACTAACAAAATATTACAAATATAGCTTACTGTATGTTAATTTCATGGATGGATTAAAGCATAGAATACCTCGGTATTGTAATGGATTACCATTTTTGACGTATACATTTCTGGCATATATCAATATACAAATGAAAATGGGAAAGAAAGCTAATAAACCTAAACATTTGAATTCCAATGATCTCAGTATACAAGTGTGCCAGAAAACTCTCTACATGGAGAAAATACTTTGTTACCATGTTTCCAGGAACAGATAAGCAAGCTGTTCATTGTTGAGAAAGTTCAATGACTGAATAAATCCACTCTATATCTCCAGATACCTATAGAACTCCATGACCGATATAAAAATGGCAGAACAATCTATACCACATATCCTCCATACATAGTCATATATTTCTCTACAGATAACTGCAATACAACACCTTTCCAACACTCACAGTCCAAATATCATACCACTTACATTAACACTACATGAAGAATGCAGAATGAAGATTTCGTATCATGAAGAAATAGCTCTCTACTAAACACTATATACTCTATACAACCAACCCGCGCTCACAAACAGATCAGAACACATCTTTAGATCACTCTACATACGAAACTATATACCCAATCACACTCATTTTACACACTACTTAGACAAATCACATGAAGAATCAAGAGAGAGAAGAGAACCTCAAATGAAGAAATGTGCCTCCAAATACAACATTAATACTTTTCAACAAACACACTTCAAATATCTCAACTTGACACAGACACAACAACACAAATCATTCATACTACAGAACTCTCTTACACAGCATTTACACAATACAAAATGAAAAACACCAAAAACGAAAATACATGAAGAATCAAGAAAGAAGATCTCTAAACTTGAAGAGAGAAGATGAGCTTCCACAAAAAACGACTCTATACAACACAAACAAGCTTCCAAAAACACTTCAGTACATTGCTACTAAACATGCAATGGAGGATATGTGACGGTCACTGAGACCTACAAAGCCATTAGTTGCATCTTAAAACTGATACATATTAGGTGATGATGCTACAACTGTGTGTTCTCTAATTGAATGAACATGAATTTATTTCTTGAGTAATTGACATATGCAATTACGTACTTTGATGAATAAAGTAAATTACTGAAAAAGATGAAAAGCTGTTACTAACAAAATATGACAAATATAGCTTACCATATACTAAGTTCATGGATGGTTTAAAGCATCGGACACCTCGGTATTGTAATGGATAACCATTTTTGATATATACAATTCTGGCATCTGTCAGTTTAGAAATGAAAATGGGAAAGAAATCTAATAAACCTAAACATTTTAATTACTATTATTTCAGTATACAAGTGTCAGAAAACTCTCTACATGGAGAAAATATTTTGTTACTATGTTTCCAAAAACAGATATGCAAGCTGTTCATTACTGAGAAAGTGCAACGTCAATAAATCCACTCTATATCTCCAGATACATATAAAACTCCATGCCCGATATAAAAATGGCAGAACAATCTATACCACATATCCTCCATACAAACTCGTATATTTCTCTACAGATAACTGCAATACAACACCTTTCCAACACTCACAGTCCACATATCAAACCACTTACATTAACACTACATTAAGAATGCAGAATGAAGATTTCGTCCCATGAAGAAATATCTCTTTACAAAACACTATATATTCTATACAACCATCCCGCTCTCACAAACAGATCAGAACACAACTTTAGATCTCTCTACATATGAAACTATATACCCAATGACACTCATTTCACACACTACTTAGACAAATGACATGAAGAATCAAGAGAGAGAAGAGAACCACATATGAAGAAACGTGTCTACCAAATACAACATTAATACTATTCAACAATCACGCTGCAAATATCTCAACTTGACACAGACACAACAACACAAATCATTCATACTACAGAACTCTCTTACACAGCATTTACACAATACAAAATGAAAAACACCAAAAACGAAAATACATGAAGAATCAAGAAAGAAGATCTCCATACATGAAGAGAGAAGATGAGCTCCCACAAACAACGACTCTATACAACACAAACAAGCTTCCAAATACACTTCAGTACACTGACACAAATCATGCAATGGAGGATATGTGATGGTCACGGAGACCTACAAAGCCATTAGCTGCATCTTAAAATTGATACATATTAGGTGATGACGCTACCACTGAGTGTTCTCTAAATGAATGAACATGAATTTATTTCAAGAGTAATTGACATATGGAATTTTGTACTGTGATTAATAAAGTAAATATGTGAAACACATGAAAAGCTGTTACTAATAAAACGTGACGAATACTGCTTACTATATGCTATTTTCATGGATGGATTAAAGCATCGGACACCTCGGTATTGTAATGGATAACCATTTTTGATATATACAATTCTGGCATATATCAGTTTAGAAATGAAAATGGGAAAGAAATCTAATAAACCTAAACATTTTAATTACTATTATTTCAGTATACAAGTGTCAGAAAACTCTCTACATGGAGAAAATATTTTGTTACTATGTTTCCAGAAACAGATATGCAAGTTGTTCATTACTGAGAAAGTGCAACGTCAATAAATCCACTCTATATCTCCAAATACATATAAAACTCCATGCCCGATATAAAACTGGCAGAACAATCTATACCCCATATCCTCCATACAAACTCATATATTTCTCTACAGATAACTGCAATACAACACCTTTCCAACACTCACAGTCCACATATCAAACCACTTACATTAACATTACATTAAGAATGGTGAATGAAGATTTTGTCCCATGAAGAAATATCTTTCTACAAAACACTATATATTCTATACAACCATCCCGCTCTCACAAACAGATCAGAACACAACTTTAGATCTCTCTACATATGAAACTATATACCCAATGACACTCATTTCACACACTACTTAGACAAATGACATGAAGAATCAAGAGAGAGAAGAGAACCACATATGAAGAAACGTGTCTACCAAATACAACATTAATACTATTCAACAACCACACTGCAAATATCTCAACTTGACACAGACACAACAACACAAATCATTCATACTACAGAACTCTCTTACACAGCATTTACACAATACAAAATGAAAAACACCAAAAACGAAAATACATGAAGAATCAAAAAAGAAGATCTCCATACATGAAGAGAGAAGATGAGCTCCCACAAACAACGACTCTATACAACACAAACAAGCTTCCAAATACACTTCAGTACACTGACACAAATCATGCAATGGAGGATATGTGACGGTCACGGAGACCTACAAAGCCATTAGCTGCATCTTAAAATTGATACATATTAGGTGATGACGCTACCACTGAGTGTTCTCTAAATGAATGAACATGAATTTATTTCAAGAGTAATTGACATATGGAATTGCGTACTGTGATTAATAAAGTATATATCTGAAACACATGAAAAGCTGTTACTAATAAAACGTGACAAATACTGCTTACTATATGCTATTTTCATGGATGGATTAAAGCATCGGACACCTCGGTATTGCAATGGATAACCATTTTTTATATATACAATTCTGGCATATATCAGTTTAGAAATGAAAATGGGAAAGAAATCTAATAAACCTAAACATTTTAATTACTATTATTTCAGTATACAAGTGTCAGAAAACTCTCTACATGGAGAAAATATTTTGTTACCATGTTTCCAGAAACAGATATGCAAGCTGTTCATTACTGAGAAAGTGCAACGTCAATAAATCCACTCTATATCTCCAAATACACATAAAACTCCATGCCCGATATAAAACTGGCAGAACAATCTATACCACATATCCTCCATACAAACTCGTATATTTCTCTACAGATAACTGCAATACAACACCTTTCCAACACTCACAGTCCACATATCAAACCACTTACATTAACACTACATTAAGAATGCAGAATGAAGATTTCGTCCCATGAAGAAATATCTTTCTACAAAACACTATATATTCTATACAACCATCCCGCTCTCACAAACAGATCAGAACACAACTTTAGATCTCTCTACATATGAAACTATATACCCAATGACACTCATTTCACACACTACTTAGACAAATGACATGAAGAATCAAGAGAGAGAAGAGATCCACAAATGAACAAACGTGTCTACCAAATACAACATTAATACTATTCATGAAACACACTTCAAATATCTCAACTTGACACAGACACAATAACACAAATCGTTCATACTACAGAACTCTCTTACACAGTATTTACACAATACAAAATTAAAAAGACCAATAATGAAATTACATGAAGAATCAAGAAAGAAGATTTCCAAACATGAAGAGAGAAGATGAACTTCCACAAACAACTACTCTATACAACACATACTAGCTTCCAAATACACTTCAGTACACTGACACAAAACATGCAATGTAGGATATGTGACAGTCACTGAGACCTACAAAGTCATTAGCTGCATCTTAAAATTAATACATATTAGGTGATGATGCTACAACTGAGTGTTCTCTAATTGAATGAACATGAATTTATTTCAAGAGTAATTGACATATGCAATTACGTACTGTGATGAATAAAGTAAATTACTGAAAAAGATGAAAAGCTGTTACTAACAAAATATGACAAATATAACTTACCACATACTAAGTTCATGGATGGTTTAAAGCATCGGACACCTCGGTATTGTAATGGATAACCATTTTTGATATATACAATTCTGGCATATATCAGTTTAGAAATGAAAATGGGAAAGAAATCTAAGAAACCTAAACATTTGAATTCCTATTATTTCAGTATACAAGTGTCAGAAAACTCTCTACATGGAGAAAATACTTTGTTACCATGTTTCCAGAAACAGATATGCAAGCTGTTAATTATTGAGATAGTTCAATGACTGAATAAATCCACTCTATATCTCCAGATACATATAGAACTCTATATCTGATGTAGAAATGGCAGAACAATCTATACCACATATCCTCCATACAAACTCGTATATTTCTCTACAGGTAACTGCAATACAACACCTTTCCAACACTCACTGTCCACATATCAAACCACTTACATTAACTGTACATGAAGAATGCAGAATGAAGATTTCGTCTCATGAAGAAATATCTCTCTACAAGACACTATATACTCTATACAAGAAACCGTCTCACACAAACAGATCAGAACATAACTTTAAATCACTCTACATACGAAACTATATACCCAATGACACTCATTTTACACACTACTTAGACATATGACTTGAAGAATCAAGGGAGAGGAGAGAACCACAAATGAAGAAACGAGTCTACCAAATACAACATTAATACTATTCAACAACCACACTTCAAATATCTCAATTTCACACAGACACAATAACACAAATCATTCATACTACAGAACTCTCTTACACAGCATTTACACAATACAAAATTAAATACACCAAAAATGAAATTACATGAAGAATCAAGAAAGAAGATTTCCAAACATGAAGAGAGAAGATGAACTTCTTCAAACAACGACTCTATACAACACAAACAAGCCTCCAAATACACTTCAGTACACTGACACAAAACATGCAATGGAGGATACGTGACGGTCACTGAGACCTCCAAAACTATTAGCTGCATCTTAAAATTAATACATATTAGGTGCTGACGCTACCACTGAGTGTACTCTAAATGACGAACATGAATTTATTTCAAGAGTAATTGACATATGCAATTGCGTACTGTGATGAATAAAGTAAATAACTGAAACAGATGAAAAGATGTTACTAATAAAACATGATGAATATAGCTTACTATATGCTAAGTTTTTGGATGGATTGAAGTATCGGACACCTCGGTATTGTAACAGATTACCATTTATGATGTATACAATTCTGGCATATAATAGTTTACAAATGAAATTGGGAAAGAAAGCTAATAAACCTAAACATCTGAATTCCTATTATTCCTGTATACAAGTTTGCCAGAAAACTCTGTACGTGGAGAAAATACTTTGTTACCATGTTTCCAGAAACAGATATGCAAGCTGTTCATTACTGAGAAAGTGCAACGTCAATAAATCCACTCTATATCTCCAGATACATATAAAACTCCATGCCCGATATAAAAATGGCAGAACAATCTATACCACATATCCTCCATACAAACTCGTATATTTCTCTACAGATAACTGCAATACAACACCTTTCCAACACTCACAGTCCACATATCAAACCACTTACATTAACACTACATTAAGAATGCAGAATGAAGATTTCGTCCCATGAAGAAATATCTCTTTACAAAACACTATATATTCTATACAACCATCCCGCTCTCACAAACAGATCAGAACACAACTTTAGATCTCTCTACATATGAAGCTATCTACCCAATGACACTCATTTTACACACTACTTGGACACATGACATGAAGAATCAAGAGACAGAAGAGAACCACAAATGAAGAAACGTGTCTACCAAATACAACATTAGTACTATTCAACAACCACACTTCAAATATCTCAACTTGACACAGACACAATAACACAAATCATTCATACTACAGAACTCTCTTACACAGCATTTACAGAATACAAAATTAAATACACCAAAAATGAAATTACATGAAGAATCAAGAAAGAAGATTTCCAATCATGAAGAGAGAAGATGAACTTCCACAAACAATGACTTTATACAACACAAACAAGCCTCCAAATACACTTCAGTACACTGACACAAAACATGCAATGGAGGATATGTGACAGTCACTGAGACCTACAAAGCATCTTCAATTTGATACATATTAGATGATGTTATCTAAATGAATGAACTAGAATTAATTTCAAGAGTATTTGACATATGCAATTGTATACTGTGATGAATAAAGTTAATAACTGAAACAGATGAAAAGATATTATTACTTATAAAACATGACGAATATAGCTTACTATATGCTAAGTTCATGGATGATTTAAAGTACCGGACACCTCGGTATTGAAACGGATTACCATTTATAATGTATACAATTCGGGCACATATTAGTTTGCAAATGAAAATGGGGAAAAAACCTAATAAACCTAAACATTTGAATTCCTATTATTGCAGTATACAAGTGTGCCAGGAAACTCTGTATGTGGAGAATATACATTGTTACCATGTTTCCAGAAACAGATATGCAAGCTGTTAATTACTGAGAAAGTTCAATGACTGAATAAACCCACTCTATATCTCCAGATACATATAGAACTTTATGTCCAATATAAAAATGATAGAACAGTCTATACCACATATCCTCCATACATACCCATTTATTTCTCTACAGATAACTGCAATACAACACCTTTCCAACACCCACAGTCCACATATCAAACCACTTACATTAACACTACATGAAGAGTGCAGAACGAAGATTTGGTCTCTTGAAGAAATATCTCTCTACAAAAAACTATATTCTCTATACAACAAACCTGCTCACACAAACAGATCCGAACACAACTTGAGATCACTGTACATATGAAACTATATACCCAATGACACTCATTTTACACACTACTTACACAAATGACATGAAGAATCAAGAGAGAGAAGAGAACAACACATGAAGAAACGTGTCTCGGAAATACAACATTAATACTATTCTACAAACGAAGTTCAAATATCTCTAGTGGACACAGGCACAACAACACAATGCATTCATACTACAGAACTCTTACACAGCACTGGCATAATAGAAAATCAAAAACACACAAAAATGATATTACATGAAGTATCAAGAAAGAAGGTTTCCAAACATGAAGAGAGAAGATGAACTTCCACAAACAACCACTCTATACAACACAAACAAGCTTCTAAATACACATCAGTACACTAAAAAAACATGTAATGGAGGATATAAGATAGTCACTGAGACCTACAAAGCCATTAGCTGCATTTTAAAATTGATACATAGTAGGTGATGATGCTACCACTGAGTGTTCTCTAAATGAATGGACATGAATTTATTTCAAGAGTAATGGACATACGCAATTGCATACTGTGATGAATAAAGTAAATAAATGAAACAGATGAAATGATGTTACGAATAAAACATGACGAATATAGCTTACTATAAGCTAAGTTCGTGGATGGATTAAGGTATCGGTCATCTCGGTATTGTAATAGATTACCATTTATGATGTATATTATTCTGGCATAAATTAGTTTACAAATGAAAATGGGATAGAAACCTAAAAAAAATAAACATCTGAATTCCTATTATTGCAGTATATACGTGTGCCAGAAAACTCTCTACATGGAGAAAATACTTTGTTACCATGTATCCATAAACAGATATGCAAGCTGTTAATTATTGAGAAAGTTCAATGACTGAATAAATCCACTCTATATCTCCAGATACATATAGATCTCCATGTCCCATATAAAAATGGCAGAACAATCTATACCACATACCCTCCATATATTTTCGTATATTTCTCTGCAGATAACTGCAATACAACACCTTTCCAACGCTCACAGTCCACATATCAAACCACTTACATTCACACTATATGAAGAATGCAGGAAGAAGATTTGGTCTCATGAAGAAATATGTCCCTACAAAACACTATATACGCTATACAAAAAACCCACTCACACATACAGGTCAGAACACAACATTAGATAATGCTACATATGAAAATATATGCCCAATGACACTCGTTTTACACACTACTTAGACAAATGACATGAAGAATCTAGAGAGAGAAGAGAACCACAAATGAAGAAACGTGTCTCCCAAATACAACATTAATACTATTCAACAAACACACTACAAACATCTCAACTTGACACAGACACAACTATACAAATCATTCATACTACAGAACTCTGTTACACACCATTTACACAATACAAAATTAAAAACACCAAAAATGATATTACATGAAGAATCAAGAAAGAAGATTTCCAAACATGAAGAGAGAAGACGAACTTCCACAAACAACGACTCCATACAACACAAACAAGCTTCCAAATACACTTCAGTACACTGACACAAAGCATGCAATGGGGGATATGTTACGGTCACTGAGACCTACAAAGCCATTAGCTGCATCTTAAAATTGAGACATATTAGGTGATGACACCTACCACTGATTGTTCTCTAAATGAGCAAACATGAATTTATCTCAAGCGTAATTGACATATGCAATTGCATACTGTGATGAATAAAGGAAATAACTCAAATAGATGAAAAGATATTACTTATAAAACGTGACTAATACAGCTTACTATGTGCTATGGTCATGGATGGATTAAAGTATTGGACACCTTGGTATTGAAACGAATTTCCATTTATGGTGTATACAATTCTTGGATATATTAGCTTACAAATGAAAATTGGAAAAAAACCTAATAAACCTAAACATTTGAATTCCTATTATGTATACAAGTGTGCCAGAAAACTCTCTATGTTGACAAAATACATTGTTACCATGTTTCCAGAAACAAATGTGGAAGCTGTTAATTATTGAGAAAGTTCAGTGACAGAATAAATCAAATTCTGTATCTCCAGATACATATAGAACTCTATGTACGATGTAAAAATTGTTGAATAATCTATACCACAGATTTCCCATACATACTCGTATATTTCTCTACCGATAACTGCAATACAACACCTTTCCAACACTCACAGTCCACATATCAAACCACTTACATTAACACTACATGAAGAATGCAGAATGAAGATTTCGTATCATGAAGAAATAGCTCTCTACTAAACACTATATACTCTATACAACCAACCCGCGCTCACAAACAGATCAGAACACATCTTTAGATCACTCTACATACGAAACTACACTCCTGGAAATGGATAAAAGAACACATTGACAACGGTGTGTCAGACCCACCATACTTGCTCCGGACACTGCGAGAGGGCTGTACAAGCAATGATCACACGCACGGCACAGCGGACACACCAGGAACCGCGGTGTTGGCCGTTGAATGGCGCTAGCTGCGCAGCATTTGTGCACCGCCGCCATCAGTGTCAGCCAGTTTGCCGTGGCATACGGAGCTTCATCGCAGTCTTTAACACTGGTAGCATGCCGTGACAGCGTGGACGTGAACCGTATGTGCAGTTGACGGACTTTGAGCGAGGGCGTATAGTGGGCATGCGGGAGGCCGGGTGGACGTACCGCCGAATTGCTCAACACGTGGGGCGTGAGGTCTCCACAGTACATCGATGTTGTCGCCAGTGGTCGGCGGAAGGTGCACGTGCCCGTCGACCTGGGACCGGACCGCAGCGACGCACGGATGCACGCCAAGACCGTAGGATCCTACACAGTGCCGTAGGGGACCGCACCGCCACTTCCCAGCAAATTAGGGACACTGTTGCTCCTGGGGTATCGGCGAGGACCATTCGCAACCGTCTCCATGAAGCTGGGCTACGGTCCCGCACACCGTTAGGCCGTCTTCCGCTCACGCCCCAACATCGTGCAGCCTGCCTCCAGTGGTGTCGCGACAGGCGTGAATGGAGGGACGAATGGAGACGTGTCGTCTTCAGCGATGAGAGTTGCTTCTGCCTTGGTGCCAATGATGATCGTATGCAGGTTTGGCGCCGTGCAGGTGAGCGCCACAATCAGGACTGCATACGACCGAGGCACACAGGGCCAACACCCAGCATCATGGTGTGGGGAGCGATCTCCTACACTGGCCGTACACCACTGGTGATCGTCGAGGGGACACTGAATAGTGCACGGTACATCCAAACCGTCATCGAACCCATCGTTCTACCATTCCTAGACCGGCAAGGGAACTTGCTGTTCCAACAGGACAATGCACGTCCGCATGTATCCCGTGCCACCCAACGTGCTCTAGAAGGTGTAAGTCAACTACCCCGGCCAGCAAGATCTCCGGATCTGTCCCCCATTGAGCATGTTTGGGACTGGATGCGGCGTCGTCTCACGCGGTCTGCACGTCCAGCACGAACGCTGGTCCAACTGAGGCGCCAGGTGGAAATGGCATGGCAAGCCGTTCCACAGGACTACATCCAGCATCTCTACGATCGTCTCCATGGGAGAATAGCAGCCTGCATTGCTGCGAAAGGTGGATATACACTGTACTAGTGCCGACATTGTGCATGCTCTGTTGCCTGTGTCTATGTGCCTGTGGTTCTGTCAGTGTGATCATGTGATGTATCTGACCCCAGGAATGTGTCAATAAAGTTTCCCCTTCCTGGGACAATGAATTCACGGTGTTCTTATTTCAATTTCCAGGAGTGTATATACCCAATCACAGTCATTTTACACACTACTTAGACAAACGACATGAAGAATCAAGAGAGAGAAGAGAACCACAAATGAAGAAACTTGCCTACCAAATACAACATTAAAACTATTTAACAAACACACTTCAAATGTCCCAACTTGACACAGACACAACAACACAAATCGTTGATACTATAGAACTCTCTTACACAGTATTTAGACGATACAAACATAAGAACTCTAGAAAATGTAATTACATGAAGAATCAAGAAAGATTTCCAAACATGAAGAGAGAAGTGAACGTTCACAAACAAAGGCTCTATATAATAGAAACATGCTTCCAACTACACTTGAGTACACTGCCAAAACACATGCAGTGGAGGATATGGGACGATCTGTAGTATTACTTTTTAATTATAAGTATTTATTTTGCTTTTAAAATTGTTTCTGACATTGTCAGGGTCTGAGATTCGATACTACATCCGGTCTTATAGTTTCATCTTTGTGTACTTATCAATGTATCTGGTGCTGTACAACCTCTGTTTAATTTCATCAGTCATTTATATATCCAATTCTTTTGTCCAGTGTCCGCTATTTTTTGTTTGGTTCTGTTCATTCTCTGATTAGTTATGACTCTCTGTATGAATCGTTATTAATATTTGATGATTTACGTTTTTCAGACGATCATGCCTGGAGAGCAGGCACTGATGATCCATTGTTAGTGGACGTATTATGGCCGAACACTTCTCGTGTTCAGTTATTAATTCCAAACCAAATATATCACTCCATGTCACTGAGATTGGTGCACTGATCATTTCATTAGCATCTTGCTACAGTTTCCTCGCGAGTGACGCAAAGAATGATTCGCCCCGCAGTCAACTAACAGTGACGTCATTGTGCGACCTACACCAGTCAGACACAAGCACCAGTCAGACACAAGCCCCACTTTGTTCAAATTATTGATGATGGTGCACGTTTTACGTTTTAATTTATAATAGCTGCTTTACACCGAACCGGTACGGAGTGTTACAGTTTCATCACTCTGTGCCGTCTGTATTGCGGCCGACGATACGCTCGCGACCACCATCTAACGTCACTTCCCTCTTTCTTCATTAATTTTAAATGCTAATTTACATTTTTGATTCCCCTTTGAGGCTAGTAACTGTGTCACTCTGGTGCCCAACGTAAGGCCAGACATCATTACTGTTGTATTAATATATGTTTTGTTTTATATTTCACGGTCTATCTTTCGAGGGACAACCTGTTGTATCTGAAAGTAATGGGGAATTGATGGTAAATTTCTCGAATGGCCAGTGAAAGAGGAAATATTGTACAGTCCTGGAGTTATGAAAGTACAATGCTGCACTTCACATCTGTAAAAAGGTAAGCGATATCATCATTCTCGCCCTGTTTTACATGTTTGATAACTTTAAATGCTTGTTCAGTAACTCATGTTAATTTGCATTTTAATGTTGACTTCCATTGTTAAAAGTTTGTCAAACATGTCTGCCATTGTGCTGTGCCACGACAAGATGGCATATTCATCTTTCTAGTGTTTTGCTTAGCCCTTCAGGCTGCCATCTTGCCCTTGCTTAATAATTATATTGCATAGTGTTAAAATCTCAGTACGTTGTGCAGCTTCATTTTATTATCATTCAAAGTTAGTGTTACCATATTTTACTGTTTCTATTAGTCAATGCCGAAATACAGGAAATTTTCCACTATGAATACCAGCGACGAGATACACAGACAATCGCATGTCGATGACGGTACTGCTGCCGATGTGATAATGGTGGGAACGGGTTCCACAATTGATGTTTTGGAAACCAGAAGCGAAAATGCTCCAAATGTATTGGAATTTGATGACATGCTACTGGGAACAAGTGAAATAACTCCACAAGTGACACAGTCGATTGCAATGTTTGAAGATTGTTTCGAAGTTTAACAGATACGTTCAATAACATCTCTTCCAACATGTCAAGAAAGCTGGATGAGAAATTCAATGAACAACACTCGGAGTTATGAGAAAGCTTTAATGGACAACGTACTGATTTACAAGGTAAGTGCAATGCGCTGTGTCTAATGCAAAATTTGAAAATTTGACTAAAAATATCCGAGAAAGTTTTAATGAACAAAGGACCGAGTCTAATGCAAAATTTGCAGATTTAACTAAAAATATTCAAGAAAGTTTTAGTGAACAAAGCACTGAATTAGATGCAAAATTTCAAGGCTTATCTAAAAACATTAATGGGAAATTTGATGATATAGTAGTCACTGATCTGAACAATCAACTGGATGCAAACCTAGTGCAAATCCAAACTGAGATCTCGAACTTAGTTGAAGCATAACGTGAGATCCCGGATCAAGTTAAGCGGTTGTCTGACGATGTGAAGGACTTAAAAGATAAGCAAGCAACTGTGCAAGTGAAAATGTCAAATTTAACAGACCAGTTCGCGGAACTTTCACTTGAGCAAGAGCACAAATTGCAGCAAAATCTCAACGCTCGAGGCGAAACATTAAATAGGGAATTTGGTGAATGGGTAACAGAATGCAATAAAGGCATAATTCAAAGAACTGATACAGAAATACGCTCCGCAGTACAAGCTGTTGGTGCAGAGGTACTGTCTGAACCAGGAACGTCTGCCAAATCGTTGCAGCATCAACTTGGCCACATTCAAAATATTTTGAAAAATGAGTTGCCTGGGTGGTAGCAACAAGTGAATGATTTAAAAAACGAGATGCAAGAGTCGCCACAAGTGCCAGATTCACTTCCACTGTTTTTGCAAAATAATCTGGCGGGGGCAACACAGAATAATATGACGTCACCGCTACATACTGGACATTACAGTCTGTATGGTAATTCTCGACTCAAATCTGTGGGGGCAGCGAATGTTTTAACTATGGTGTTGCTAGAAGAAGGGCTGTTGAAACACCGTCAGTTTCAGATTTTTATACCGAAGAAGAAATTCCCACACCCCATAGTTTTTATCAGAGGTTTCTGGGGGGTGCTGCCTATGTCACGGAATGACAGACAGGTGTGCGTGCTAGGAAAATCCACACTGTGGGCTACAGCCCATTGTTGAACATTGTACAACGTATGAACAGTGCGAGCAGGTGTTTTTGGCCAAGTATTGGTCACCACATGTGCAAGCCACATTGAGACAAGAGGTATTTAATCCTGAAAAGTACCACCCTAAACAGGGAACGATTTGAAAGTACTTCGAGCGGTATATTAACAAAACTAGGTACTGGGACAACCCCATCACATTGAAAGATGTGATCAGGATATTAAAAGGCAAATTACCAGTGGATATCTGTGAAAAATTGCTTCACTGCCTGGAAGATGACATAGAAGGATTTTTGTTGGTTGTACATGCGCTTGATTTAATACATGATGACGCATGCCACACAAACGGCAAACAGTGGTGCACTAGCAGTGCAGTCTTGCAACCATAAGAACAATGGTCGAAACAGCAATGCCAATAACGATGCGGCCCCGCTCAAGCAATATGTGCAGCATACTACAAACGAGAATCAACAGCCGCATAACAGTGGTGGATTTCAAAGTCGAAATAAAAATAATACATTTAACCCTTGTGATCGTAATGGTTGCAACAGATCAAATGCAGAACAGTGGTTGTCCGGATAGAGCACAGGTAACCGGTGGCCGCAAAACTCCCTGCAAAATAATAATCTGCCCAACACCAACATGGGCTGGAATCAAACTGTTTACAAGCCAAGACCACCAGTCAGATGGTCACAAAATCCAAGAAATGAGACTGAAAATTGTGGAGTGTGTAGACAAGCGCCCCACACAAACTTTGTATGCGTCAAACTGACTGTGGTCTCATCGCACTCCCTCATCATGACCGCAGAATTTAATAGGGGCAACAGTACTGTTCATGTAGTGAACATGCTTTGTTACAATGACAATGTAGATATATGAGAAGAACTATCAGGTCATCCAATATCTTGCAGAGATACTTGGGTAGATCAGGTACAAGCAGCTGTAAATGAGGTAGTTGATAGTATTCTGGTTACCATTATAACCGACACAGGTGCGAGCATGAGTGTGATTGCTACTCTTTTTCTGAAAAGAATGCGGGAAAACACAAAAGTACTGACATTGTCTGTACAGAATTGTGTTGTGTCGGGAGCTATTGGTGCATGTACACAAAGGGTGGAAAAGCAGGTACTGGTCTTAATTGAATTTGAGAGCAGAGCCATGGAGTGTACGTGCTTGTTAGGGATGGAGTTCCTAAGATGGAGGAATGCGTGTATCAACCTCAAAAACAGAACCTGCACCCTGACTGTTAATGAGAGGGGGGTAAAGTTAAATTTAATTCATACAAAAGCACATCAAGTCAGTTTTCATACAGACCTGTCTATCCGAGTAGTGAGTGTAAATGTACTGGTGCAGACAGTCATTTACCCCACAACCAGTCAGATCCTGTGTTGACATATTCAGATGATGCCAGGGCATGAGAATCTGAGTGTCTTAGTGAGCAACAAAAGAATGATCTTATGCATCTCTTAACCACGTATGTACATGTCTTTTCTAAAAAGCCCCGTATTATCAGAGGATACATATACCACATGAATGTTGTTCCCGATGATACTTATTGCAACAAGACCTATGCAATCCGATGGGCCTGCAGGGATGCCATTAAACAAAAATTACGAAAGATGCTCCAGTGGAATGTAGTTTAAACTTTGTTCTCTCCTTAATGCAGTCCGTTGTTAGCCGTTTTTAAACCAGGTGGTGGACTGCACATGGGCCTTGATGCGCACAACATAAACAAAATTGTTGTACTGGTATGTACACATCCGGAAGCTCTGGAAGAGTGCAAAAATATTCAGTTGTGAGTTTTCTAACCGCACTGGATCTTGGACCATTGTATTGGCAGATCCAGCTGTCAGACGTTTCACGCAAGTATACTGCCTTTGTATCCGCTGGATGGTCATACCAGTTCAAGGAGCTAACGTTCAGGTTAAACATCAGCTCTGGCATATTTATTACGACCCTTGACACTTTTCTCAGTCCAGGGTTGTTGGATAAGTATGTTGATTTATTAATCGCCACAGCTTCTTGGGATGAACACCTAGAATTGTTAAAAGACGTATTACAATGATTTTTGGACTCAGGTGTTTCTGCAAACCTAGAGAAATTGAAATTTGGCAAGCAGAAAATGAAGTTTTTAGGCCAGATAATATCTCTGTCAGGTATTGGTACTGACCCGGACAAGATAAAGGTAATAGCTAAGTGTCCGCCACCCATGACGAGAAAACAATTAAAAGCTTTCCTTGGCATGACATCTTTCTTTAGATGATTTGTGACAAACCAGCTGTTGAACAGTCCAGAATTACTAGCTTTGTTAAAGAAAAATGCTCCCTGGTCCTGGGCTCCACAGTGCAAAGAAGTGTTTAAAAGAATTAAAGATGCATTGGTTCATGCCAGAATTCTGGAGTATCCCTACATGCAAAAACGTTTTTGCATTGCCTCAGATGCATCCTATTCGGGTTTGGGCTCTTGTTTATTTCAAATGGTTGTGGTTGATGGCCGAATGGAAGTTTGGGTTATTAGCTTCACCGGCAGAGTATTAACTGAGTGTGAAAGATCTAACTCAGCTACAGAGTTGGAAGCTCTCTCCTTTGTATGGTCTGTAAAGAAGTTTAATTATTTTATTTGCAGTCGGTACATTATAGCGTACTGCAACCATAAGACACTTAGCTTTCTTTTGACCTTTCAGCTTCTACACCAGAGCTTGATGCAGTGGGTCCTATTTTTGCAAGAATATGATTTTGAAATTATCTATATAAAGGGCAGCGAAAATATTATCGCTGATGCCTTATCCAGATTGCCGTGTGGTCTTCCTGAGTTCAGTGAACTTGTCGAGCAGGCCACTGATTACAAAGTGCTACTGATGAAGGATCCTGTCCATCACAGATACTATTTATAAATGTATAAGAACATGAAAACCCTGCAAGACATAGATCCAAAGCGGGCAAAAGTTAAGGGTGTGTTGGCGGAGCAGCCTACTCATAAACTAAGTCAATTCTACATGGTGCACAATTACATGTTATTCCATAGGAATAATTCTGATACAGAATTGTGGTGTGTGCACATACCATGTGTGTACCAGGATCACATAATCTGGTATACACACATGTCCTAGGCGCACTGTGGAATAGAAAAATGTAACCAGAAGATCACCACTTACTGTTACCTGCCCAACCTGTACAGTTGCATGCATCATTTGTTACGATCATGTGTCATATGAAAGAGAACCAAACCTATGTGCATACCAAATAAGATTCAGCTGCATCCCATCCTGACATCAAAACCTGGAGAGATTGCTTCAATTGACTTGGCTGGTCCATACCCTCATGGAAGCGGAAGTGTCGAGTACCTTGTGGCTATACATGATTTGTTTTCCAAACACATCCGTTTGTATGTAACAAAATCAGCTCATGCCGCGCACATTGTTAAGAGACTGAAGGAGGATTATTTCCCTTGTTTCGGTAAGCTGAGTGCGATATTGTCTGATAAAGCATTGAATTTCACTGGGAGAGTTTGGTATTTGTTTCAGAGAGAACAGAACATCAAACAGATTTTAATTTCTCTATTCCACCCAGAAAGTAATTGCACAGAAAGAATATTCAAAGAATTCAACCGTTTTATCCAGACTTACACTTGATTTTGTCACCCTCTTTAAAGAAATCATGAACGACCTTCCACATCTGTTCACAGGGCACACACCCAATGAAATAATGTTCAATAAAGCTGAGAAGAATGAGTGGGTAGCTACCCTTCCACTCGCCCTGAGATGCAACATCTTTTTGGAAGAGAAGACTAGACAGGCGCTCATATCATTAAATACTAGCGCTGAGAGATGAAAATGAGTATACGATAAAAGGTTAGGATGAGTACAATCATTTGACCTAGGTGAAATGGTGTTACTTTGGTCCCACCCTAAACCATCTCTCCTAAAAAGAGAGATATACTGGCCCGTTAAGGATAATTAAAATTCCACATGATGGGTGTTACTTGTTACATTACCGAAACCATGTAAAGTGAAAGGGCTTTACCAAAATCTGGACCTCAGAAAATTTATAAGATAGGATCTTGATTTGTTCTTATAGAGAGAGAGATAAAGGTGTACTTAATTTGTCTATGATGGATTTTCTTATTTTATTCCTAGAATAAGTATTTCTATGTAAACCTGTATGTAAACATTTGGCAAAGTATAATTATTGGAAGAAAAAGCTTGCTGCTCTAAATACTAAGAGATAAAGAGTCTCAAAGGGAGCGTAAGCTGTGTAACAGCAAATGGTTTGAGATTTCATAATAATTTATACTATGTTGTCATGTTTATTCATGTATTGAGGACTGTGTTTGTACACACAAGCTAGTGCCTTCTGCACTGCAAACTTTAGTTTCATAAGCAAAAGCTTACTAAATATTTTCTATTTTGTCATTTTTTATAGCAATGTTCATTTATTAGTAATTTAAATAGTAATGTAGCATTTAGCCATAGGGAATCTTATCCTTGCATGAACTGTGTTACCAGTTAATGAAAAGGATACAATGATTACCTGAAGGAGAACAATATCTGTGCTTTGTGTACAAAGAATATTGACACTCTTGCAAAGTTTCTAAATAAGCTACAAACCATAGCAAACATGGACTTACCGTTTATTGCTGTTCTGTGATAATTCATGAGATTTTGGTCTTAAGTTTCACCTGTATATAGTAATTTTCAAGAAGTATGAGCCAAACTCTGCTATGAGAAAGTAATTCTTAGATACCTAAATAGTACGAAAATTTTAAATGCAATGTTTTCTGTGTTTGCTCTAGTGGATTACCATTATGTGTGGTTTTTAAGTGTATTTGTATCTATGCTTTGTGTATCACTCGTGGTCGCAAGCCTTCCTGTTTTTGCTGGCTTTGGTCATTTTGTTTTGACTTTCTGTCATGTACGGGTTCAGGAGGCATGATGTCCTGACCTTTATTTCTGTTCACATATTTATTAGACCATGGACCATTTGTTAGCGTCCGACTGAATGACTGATTCCAGATTTGGAAAATACAGCCGATTTTATGTCCCTTTTTGTGGCTAAGAATATATCAAGCTAGAAAAATGACCATTTGTATCTGACTAAAGTATACTTTTATGTAGCTGAAATCTAAGAAAATACTGTTGTCACGAACTAGAGACTGAAGTGCAAATGTTGTGCACAGTTCCAATGCACAAAAATTCCAAGGACAGTTGTGTGACAAATAAATAATGCAAAGACACTCTGTGGAGTGAGCACAACTAGCAAACTCTTCGACAAAGCAAACTTTCTCACTGTCATGTGGGACATAAAAACACAGATCATTATAAAGTGAATAACTTAATGGTGTTTACTCACCTCTATCTGGCTTTGTTCAGATGGTATACTGCTGCGTTGTGAATCCTCTGGACACTGTAATCCTGTGATGCTGCAGGTAGTCTACGGTTCACAAACCACTATCACCGAGTCAGAAACATGAGTGACGAAGTAATTATTGTGAGAATTCAAAAGTTGCCTGCCCACATGTGGTAGCCAATGGACATGATCTCCACTATAAATTGATTTTTGTCATGGTGTGTACATTATTGAACCTCAGAACTCTGCTGCAGCAGTTTTGAAAAAAGGTACTGTTAAGCCATAGAAGGCCGCTCTAACACTACTGCTCTGTAGAGCAACATGATGTATGTGTATAGAGTTAAATGTTTTGAACAGTATTGTATACAGAGACAGTAGACAGAGCATCGTACCAACCTATGAGCAGTGTAAATAAACTGAGTTCAAAGAACAACTGTTCATGACCGAAAATTAATAAAATCTGAAACCACACCGGAATCTTAGTTCAGAACATATAGTTGGCAGCATTGCATAGCTGTGTGTCTATTAAGCACTGTTGCCATGTAAAAATTTTGTTCCATGATCCCGTGGAGTACTGGGCAACAGCTGGCAGCAAATTGGAACTCAGCGGTGTGCGCCTGCGTACTAACGCTGACGATCCAGCCGTCCAATGTCATGCCCGCTGCTTCCACGGAGGGGGGCGGCCTGCTGACATTGACTGGAGCCATCAGCTGATCACATCCCTCCCCCGCAGATACTATGCAAGTGCGCTCGACCGTAGCTGCGCGGAGCCAAATAAACACCGAGTCTACATTGAGATTGTATAATTTAACATTTTCATAATCCAACTCCACCAGATGACCACGAATCTACTTTGAGTTTGTATCCACTCATTTTCTCCAAAAATACTGAGGCCATCCAGCACTAGAAGGCTTTGAGTCTACTCTGGTTTATATTAATTCCTTATATGTTGCACATTTTCCGCAACTACCAGCACAAGAAGACTTCAAGTCTACTTTGGTTTATATAAATTCCTTACACTTTTGGCATTTCTTCGACTATCATTGCAAGAAGACCTCAAGTCTTACATTGTTTTATGTAAATTCAATAACTTTTGCACATATCAGTGAAACCACCAACTCCAGGAAGACATCAAGTCTACATTGAGGTTATATTCATTCAATCTTTCTTTGAACTTAAAAAGTTGACAAATTGTCAAGACCTTCAGTCTGTTTTGCCTTATACTATTTTATTGTCTTTTGAATTCTGTTTTATGAAGCATTTCCTGCTAAATTATTGCACTATGGACAATTCGTAGTAAAGCTACTTTGTGTGAATCATTGCTTGTCTATGGAATTTGACCTTTTAGGAAACAATTGTTATTTTTTTACCTCTTTTCTATGTCAAGATGCTAGTATGGTTGTGTCATAAGTAAATATGTGAATAACCTGTATTTATTGATTTTTCACTTCTTAAAATGTTTCATGTATTGCACAAAATATCTGAGTACTTAGATTGTCTTTGTTGTTGTTGTTGTGGTCTTCAGTCCTGAGACTGGTTTGATGCAGCTCTCCATGCTGCTCTATCCTGTGCAAGCTTTTTCATCTCCCAGTACCTACTGCAACCTACATCCTTCTGAATCTGCTTAGTGTATTCATCTCTTGGTCTCCCCCTACGATTTTTACCCTCCACGCTGCCCTCCAATACTAAATTGGTGATCCCTTGATGCCTCAGAACATGTCCTACCAACTGATCCCTTCTTCTGGTCAAGTTGTGCCACAAACTTCTCTTCTCCCCAATCCTATTAGATTGTCTATCCACTGCTAATTCACATGCAAATGCTTTGTACTGTGGCTTGACCCTAATGTTAGTAGAAAACTTGAAGGTATTCAGTGGTTTGTATGCCTTCAAGCTTTCTAGTGAGCCATTGTAGTATTAATTTTTAATTAGATATTTATTTTGCTTTTAAAATTATTTCCAACATTTACGGAGACAGAAATTCCATATTACATCCTGTCTTATAATTTCATCTGTGTCTACTTATTGATGTAACTGCTGACGTACAACCTCTATCTAATTTCGTTAGTCATTTTTATATCTAATTCTTTTGTCTAGTGTCTGCTGGTTTTTGTTCGCACTGTTCCCTCTCTGATTAGGTACAGACGCATTGTCATGACTCTCCGTATGAATCTATGTTAAAATGTACCGTAAGTGCTTTAATATGGTCAAAGTTAACCTTACTATGATTTTCAGTTCTAAATTTCAACCTTCCATGTCACTTTCATATTAATATTTTATGTTTTATGTTTCTCAGATGATCACGGCTGGAAAAGAGGCGCCACTGACTCATTGTTAGTGGACAAATATAACCGAAAACTTCACGCGTTCAGTCATTAATTTCAAACCGTGTATATCACTCCACGTCCCTGAGATTGGTGCAAAGATCATTTCATTTGTATCTTGGCGCAGTTCTCAGGTGAGTGACACAAAGAATGATTCAGCCCACCATCCACTAACAATGACGATGTTGTGCAACCTCCACCAGTTGGACACAAGCCCCGCTTTGTTCAAATTACTGATGGTGGTCCATGTTTTATTTTTTAATTTATACTAGCCACTTCAGGCCAAACTTAGCACAGAGTGTTGCAGTTCCATGGCACTGCGCAGGCCATATTGGGGGCGACAATATGGGTGCGACTGCCATCTAATGGCACTTTCCCACTTTCCTCCTCCTTTAATATGAGGCAAGTTTTTTAAGTAAGAACCGTTTTGAAATTAAAAAAAGACGTGCTAAGATATCTCAATAATTTTATTTCTACATGAAAGCCTGTACCTTAATCTACTTTTCTACATAATTTCCATCAATATTGAGGCACTTGTCATAACGTTGTTTTTGAATACCCTCCTCATAGAAGTCTGCCGCCTGACTTGGTAACCACAGAATCACCACTGTTTTGACTTCGTCATTGTCTTGAAGATGCTGACCGCCCAGGTGTTTCTTCAAGTGCAGGAACAGATGGTAGTCACTGGGTGCAAGATTGGAGCTGTACAGAGGATGATCTAGAGTTTCCCATCAAAAGATGTGATGAGATCTTTGGTCTGATTCGCCACATGCGGACGGGCATTGTCTTGCAGCAAAATGATGCCCTTGCTCAACTTCCATGGTCTGTTGCTTTGATTCCGGTGTGATATAGGCCACCCATGTTTCATCACCCATAGCAATTTGGCTTGAGAAATCATCACGGTCGTTGTGGTACCACCCAAGTAAAGTCAATGCACTGTCTAAACCTTTGGTTTTGTACACATCCGTCAAAATTTTCGGTATCCAATGTACACACAATTTTTGGTAATTCAAGTGCTCGGTCACAGTGCCATACAAAACACTATTAGAAACATTAGGAAAGTCATCTCGCAAGGAGGAAATCATAAAGCGTCTGTTTTCTCTCACCTTATTGTCCACTTCCTGAACCTAACTTTCATTAATGACTGAAAGATGCCCACACCATTGTTCATCACGCATGTTTGTGCAGCCATCTTTAAATGCTCTCACCCACTTTCTTACCATTCCATCACGAATAATGTTTTCTCCATAAACTGCACAGATCTCACAATGAATATTGATTGCTTTTAGGCCTTTAACGCTAAGAAATCTTATAACAGCCCCTACTTCACATTCAGGGGAACTCAAGATTATTAGAGGCATCTTAAACACTCATTACACAATGTAAACAAGGAAGAATTAGACTGTAATGGCTTCAGTGCATAGATTAAGGGTCAGGCTTTCATGTAAAAATAAAATTATTGAGATATCTTAGCAGGTCTTTAGTTAATTTCAAAATGGCACTTACTTAAAAAACATGCCTCATAATTCGGAATGCTAATATACATTTTTTATTCCCCTTTAAGGCTAGGAAATGTGTCAGGTCACTGAGACCCACAAAGACATTAGCTAAATCTTAAAATTGATACATATTCGGTGATGACACCTACCACTGAGTGTTCCCTAAATGAACAAACATGAATACAGCTCGAGAATAATTGACACATGCAGTTGCATACTGTGACAAATAAAGTAAATAACTGAAATATATATTAAGTTATAATTATATGATACAATACACCACAAATATAGCTCACTACATTCTAAGTTCAAGGATGGATTGAAGTATCAGAAACCAAGATATTGAAACAGAACTAATGTAAATGGTATGTAATTCTGGCATATATCAGGCTATGAATGAAAATGGGTAAAAAGACCTAATAATGCCAAAAACCTGAATTACAATTATGTCACTATACAAGTGCACCAGAAACCTCTCTATGTCAAAATAATACACAGATACCATGTTGCCAGAAACAAATGTGCATGCTTCTAACTACTGAGAAAGTCCAATGACAGACTAAATCCACCTCTATATCTACAGATACATATACAGATAACTGCAATGCAACACCTTTTCAACAGTCACAGTGCACATATTAAACCACTTACATTAACATTACATGAAGAATGCAGAAAGACGATTTTATCTTATGAAGAAACATGTCTCTACAAAACACAATACACTGTATACACACTCACATAAGCAAATGAGGATATGGCTTCAGAATCACTCTACAACTGAAACTATAAACTCAATGACAGTCATTTGACACACTACTCAGTCAAATGACATGAAGAATCAAGATAGAAGAGAACCATACATGAAGAAAGATGCCTCCAAAATACAATGTAAATACTATTCAACAAACACATTTCAAATATCTCAACTGGTCACAGACACAACAACACAATGGATTTATACAACAGAACTCTTTTACACAGTATTTACACAATATGAAACTAAAAACACCAGTAAATGAAATTACATGAAGAATCAAGAAAGAAGATTCCAAACATGAAGAGAGAAGGTGAACTTTCACAAAAAAAAACTCTATACAAAACAAGCAAACTTCCAAGTACACTGACATAACACATGCAATGGAGGATATGCGATGGTCACTTAGACCTACAAAGCCATTAGCTACATGTTAAAATTAATACATACATGGTGTTGACACCTACCACTGAGTGTTCTCCAAATATATGAACATGAGTACAACTCCATAATAATTGACACAAGTAATACCATACTGAGACAAATAAAGTAAGGAACTGAAATATATGTAGACTCATTAGTAACAATAAATCATGAATATAGGGCACTACATGATAAGTTCATCGACGGATTAATGTATTGGACACCGTGATATCAAAATGGAATTAATGTAAATGATACATAATTCTGGCATATATTACTGTATGAATGAAAATGGGAAAACGAGCTAATAAACCTAAAATTAGAATTATAAATTACAGACTGCAGCAAGTGTGTGGAGTGCATCCACTTGGGAATGGAAGGTAACCTGAGGAAGTAACGTGAATATTAATTATGTAGCTATACAAGTGCACCTGAAAACCTCTTTGAGGAAATAATATATTGAATCCATGTTGTCTGAAATAGATGTGCATGCTGTTAACTACTGAGAAAATCCACTGACAGAGAGAATGTAACTGTACTTCTCCAGGTGCATTAAGAACACTACGTACTCTGTAAAAATGGCTGAATAATCTATACCACACCAATAACTACAATACATTTCACCAGTGACAGTGCACATGTTAAAAAACTTACATTAACATTACATGAAGAATGAAGAAAGAAGATTTTGGCTCATGAAGAAAGATGTCCCTACAAAACAATTTATACCCTAAGCAACAAAAACACTCACATATGCAAATCAGGACACAACTTTAGAATCACTCTACAACTGAACACTGTAAACTCGATGACAGTCATCAAGAAAGAAGACAACCGTACATGAAGAAATATGTCACTGAAATATAACATCAGTACTACCCAACAAACACATTTCAAATATCTCAACTGCACACAGACAGAAGAACAAATGACATGAAGAACAAGTAAGAAGAGAACTGTACATGAAGAAATATGTCACTGAAATATAACATCAGTACTATTCAATTCAACAAACACATTTCAAATATCTCAACTGCACACAGACTGAAGAACAAATGACATTAAGAACAAGAAAGAAGAGAACCGTACATGAAGAAATATGTCACTGAAATATAACATCAGTACTATTCAACAAACACATTTCAAATATCTCAACTGCACACAGACAGAAGAACACAAGGGATTCGTATGACAGAATTTTCTTACACAATTTTTACACAATACAAAATTAAAAATACCAGTACCTGAAATTACATGAAGAATCAAGAAATAAGATTTCTGTAAATGAAGACAGAAGAAGAACTTTCACAAACAAAGACTCTAATACTACACAAACATGCCTCCAACTACACTCGAGTACACTGACATAACACATGTAATTAAGGATATGGAACTGTCACTGAGACCTAAAAAGCCAATACCTACATGTTAAAATTGATACATATATGATGATGACACCTACCACTAATGAGCATTTTCCAAATGAAAAAACATGAGTATGGGTCCAGAGTAAAGGATACTGGGAGTAGCATACTGTAACGAACACATTAAATAGAAATGTATGTTAACTTGCTATAATCAGTTCATGACATATAACTCACTGAATGCTATGTTGATGGATAGGATAAATTATCATGCAGTGAGATAACAAAACAGAATTAATGTAAGTGATACATATTTGTTGCATATATTACTTTTTTAATTTCATAGTAAATAAAATGACTAATGTTGCTTGAAATGTGAATTCTAATTGTGGCACTAAAGAGTGCACTAAAGTTACTGTTTATGGATGTAATATGTTGAAAATATGCAGTCTGAAAGAGATGTACATGCCATTAACTACTGAAAAAGTGCTATGCCAAAGAAAATACAACTGTATATCTCCAAAATCATAAAGAAGTCTATGTACTGTTGAATTTTTGCTGAGTTGCCTATACCACATATCCTCCATTCAAACTCATACATCTCTCTACTGATAACTACAATATAATACTGGCAGAAGTGAAGCTGTGAGGACAGGGCATGAGTCATGCTTGGGTAGCTCAGTTGGTAGAGCACTTGCCCGCGAAAGGCAAAGGTCCCAAGTTCGAGTCTCGGTCCGGCACACGGTTTTAATCTGCCAGGAAGTTTAAAATTTTCATTCTCTGTACTTTGGCCACCATCACTTATTTTTTGTTCAAATAGCAGAACTCATTTACAGTTTTAAGTGTCTCATTCCCTAAACTAACTCCCTCAGCATCACCTGCTTTAATTTTACTACATTCCATTATCCTTGTTTTGCTTTTGTTGATGTTCATCTTATAGCCTCCTTCCAAGACATTCTCCATTCCATTCAGCTTTTTTTTCAAGTCGTTTGCTGTCTCTAACAGATTTACAGTATCATTGGTAAACCTGAAAGTTGGACTTTAACTTTGTAATATTACTGGGATTTCCGTTGTATGAAAGCTTTCAGTACCCTTGGAAAGGCATTCACCTATCTGTATATTAAATGATCAACTTATGAGATGAGACATATTCTTTGAAAGACATTTGTTTTATATAATTTACATAACTGCAAAGATGCACATCTAGTGCGGACGCTAATACATCGATTGCGCAGTCAAAGAAACATTTTAACAGAAGCTGAACTGACGTTCTGCTTTGATCTAAATAAAAGCTGACAGTAAAAAACTTTTGTAGATCTTCAGATTTTTAATGTACTTCTTCTGCTGGTAATGTGAAAGCGTAAAGAAGGTTGACTTTAAGCTAGAAAAGTGAGCGGTCTTGCCAGCGTGCAGACAACATTATAAATTTCAAGTAATTTATGTTCGAAACTGTAAATCGGCAAGTTATTGTTATGAAGGTGTTGAACAGTGCAAGAATTGTCTTTAATGAAGGAGAAAAGTAATCACTGTAATTTGTGACAAAAACATAAACCAAGGAGACAGCACAGGGCAGGCTGAAATCTGATCACACCATACAGTTAGAAAAGTACTTATGTAAGTTGTATTGTTTATAAATAAGCCCTAAGTTGCTAGTGAGAATTGTTTGAATATATTTAGTGTTTACCAGATTTCATTGTTAAAGGTCCCTTAGGTAATTATAAAATTCATACTGACGTAAAGAAATCTAGGTTGTTCTTTTCCAAATAATAGAAGTCTTTGCGTAATCAAAAACTAGCTTCCTTCTGACAACGATCAGGTGCCATCCAGAAGATGGACGTCTTCGACCGCTTTCGTGTCTCCTGTATATATATATATATATATATATATATATATATATATATATATATATATAATTATCAGATTAAAATTGAAAAAAAAAATTCAAATATATTTAACCCAATTTTTTTTTTTCAACGTACTGACTGAATAATACTGGGGATAGGTTACATTGCTGTCTGACTCCCTTCTCAACCGCTGTTTCTCATTCGTGCCCCTTAACTCTTATAACTGCCATCTGGTTTGTGTACATGTTTTAATAGCCTTTTGCTCCTTCTGTCTTATACCTTCATAATTTCAAAGGGAGTAATCCAGTAAACACTATCAAAATTTTTATCTGAGTCTATAAATACTTCAATGTAGGTTTGCCTTCCTTAACCTATATTCCAAAATAAGTCATAGGGTCAGTATTGCTTCATGTGTTTCTACATTTCTCCAGAATCCAAACTGATTTTCCCCAGGGCTGGCTATGGTCAGTTTTTCCATTCTTCTGTAAAGAATTTGTGTTACTATTTTGCAATGATGGCATATTAAGTTGATAGTTCACACATCAGCAACTGCTGTCTTTGGAAGGGGAATTGTCACATTTTTCTTGGTGTCTGAAAGTATTTCACTTGTCTGATTCATCTTGCACACCAGACGGAAGAGTTTTGTCATGGCTGGCTCTTCCAAGGCTATAACTAGTTTGGACAGAATGGCGTGTACTCCTGAGACCTTGTTTTGACTTACATTTTTCAATGCTGTGTCAAATTCTTCTCACTGTATCATATATCCCATCTCATCTTCATCTACATCCTCTTCCATTTCTGTAATATTGCCTTCAAATTCACCTCCTCTCTATAGACCCTGTATATATTCCTCCCATCTTTCAGCTTTGCTTAGAACTGTCTTTCCATCTGAGCTCTTGCAATGCATGCAGCTGCTTCTCTTTCCTCTAGAGGCCTCGTTAATTTTCCTGTAGGTGGTATCTGCAGTATCTTTCTCCTCATGAAATTTGTTTCTAAATCCCTACATTTGTCCTCTAGTCATTCTTGCTTAGCCATTTTGCACCTCTTGTCAATCTCATGTTTTAGGTATTTATATTCCCTTTCACCTGCTTCACTTTCTGCATTTTTATATTTTCTCCTTCCATCTGTTAAATTCAATAGCTCCTGTGTTATCCAAGGATTCCAACTAATCCTTGTCCTTTTACTTATTTGATCCTCCACTGCCTTCACTATTTTATCTCTCAAAGTTACCCATTGGTCTCCTACTGTATTCCTTTCCCCTGTTTTAGTCAATCATTGCTTAATGCTCCAGCAGAACTCTCAACAACCTCTATTTATTTCAACTTATCCAGGTCTGATCACCTTAATTTTCTACCTTTTTGCAGTTTCTTTAGTTTTAATCTATAGTTCATATCCAATGAATAAATTGTGATCAAAGCCTATATCTGCCTGCAGAAAAGCCTTACAATTTAAAATCTGGTTCTGAAACCTCTGTCTTGCCAGTATATAATTAATTTGAAACCTTCTGGTGTCTCCAGGTCTCATCTACATCTACAACCTACTTTCATGATCCTCAAACCAAGTGTTAGTGATGATTAAATTATGCTCTGTGCAAAATTTGGTACAATATTCACCTGAAAAACAGTCTAATTGCTAAACAAAGCTCAACAAAGTGTAGTCCAACATAGTGCAAGAAAATTATAAATGTGTCTTTGTACGTATGAGAACACATTCACTACGCGGGTACAGTAAAGGTGAGCTAGTTAATGACTCAAGGAACATTATTGGAACATGAAGAAAGGTTTTCTGAAGATCCAGAATAGTGATAAGTGGAATTTTACAGTGACTATCAGTGAGTGGCAGCTATGCAGACAGGATAAAGGACTTTTTCAAGATCAGTGTGACACTCTGGTTCTGATGCTCTTAGACCTAAGTTAATTAATAAAAAGTGCAATCTACCGACATCACATGCCTATATACATGCAGAGCAGTGGTGACTGACTCTCACTATGTTCTTTTAGTTTGTACTGCCCACATCAGTTTTTCTCTTGTATTCCTTATGTTGCACCTTCTGTATGATTCTTTTGTCTTGTTATGAGTGGAGTCACAAGAGGTTTATTTTCATTATTGTTCATAGGCTTATGAATAAAGCATATTTGTGCTACTTGGATCAGTTAGATGTATTTCATGGTTACTACACAACTAGCAATGAGCTTGGAATGGTTTCCACATGTGCAGTCTTTAAATATGTTTTCATCAAGTTTAGTCATTATGGATGCTGTGCTACTGGCCTGGACTGAACAGCTTTCTTTGGCAGTGACCACTTTATTGGCTTCCATTAACAGACAGGGTACCATTCCACTTTTCCTCCATAAGATGATTCAGCCAAAGATTGGGAAGCATACCAAAAAAGGCTCAGACAGCATTTTTTGGCTGTTGGTGTGGCAGACTCGAGTTCATGCAAAGCCTTTTCCCTGTCATAGATTCCACCTAAGGTGCATCAATTACTTTGTCAGCTTGCCCCTGGCAGCTCTGCTTTTGATCACATGTGCGGTTTATTGTCCAACTACCTTTGCAAATGACTGTGTCATAGCAGGATAAATTGAAATCTACTGATCCTGCAAGAAGCCAGACCAGTCATGCAGGGCCTGTGCAGCTGAACTTCATGAAGTCAGCCATAAGTGTCAGTTCATTACTGATACCCATAATGACTCTTATGTAGACTCTATGGATGGTGCATGACACAGTTATCTGTTTAAAATTAGTCATATTTTGTGTGTAATGCTCTCCCAGTGGAGACATTGATATATTCTTCTCAAAACTGAATCAAAGCTTAGACAAGGTTTCTGGACCAAAAGCAAATGTAATTATCTGTGGTGACTTAAACATTAATATGATGAAGCCTGGTAAAGCTAGCAACATATATGTGAATATTCTATGCTGTTATGGAATATCCTCCCTTGTTAATTGTCCAACTAGAATAACAAAAGAATCTTCCTCATCTATAGATCATGTAGCTTCAGATATTGATAGTAAAAAATGTCATATTGTTGTCCAAAACCTGGGCTTATCAGACCACCTCTGCCAGATCTCAAAAACTAACATTAATGTAGAAACTCCTCCTAAACTGTCTACATACAAAAGAATGTTTTCCAAATCAGCCCTGCATGAGTTTAAATCCCAGCTAGACTATGAAGATTGGAAGGAAGTCTATCCAGAAACCAATGCAAATCAGAAATTTATCAAGTTCATGTGAATTTTTAAACTCAGATTTGAAGAGATGTTTCCCAAAACTCTTTATAAAATTAAAACTACAAAGAGAAATCACTGGGTGACTACAGGTATCAAAAAATCCTCAGAAACTCTTAGATATCTCAATGCCATAAAAAATAATCAATCTAACCCAAAAGTTCTGCAATTCTACAAAAAGTACAGGAAAATATACAGAAAGGTGCTGCTAGCTGCAAAAAAAAACTTTCAAACAGCATAATATTACTTGAAGTTGAAAACAAGAGCAAAGCAGCCTGGAACATTGTCAAACAGGAAACATCTAACTCTGCTAAAAAGGACCTCAATTCACATATTAAAAACAAAGATGTATCAGTAGGTAACCCTAAAAAATTAGCTGATTTTGTAAACTCATATTTCAGTAGTATTGCAAAAAAATTACAGCAGAAATTTCCAGATATGTATAATTTACCTACTCAGAACCAGTCAACAAACTCAATGGTGTTCTTGCCAACTACAGAAAGGGAAGTGGCACTATAGTTGAATTCTTTTATCTTGGCGGCTCGCGCATGCCCGCCCAGACGCGGGAGAGTGCTGCGTTGCCAGTTGCATACGACGCACGCGCCAATGGAAGCAGCGCCACAGTATAGCTAGTTTGCAAGCTTACGTTTAGGGGGGAGCGCGCAGTTCATGAAGTAAAGCCACCATGGCCACATTAACCTTTTCGCTGTTACAAAGACGTGCTCCCTGCATTCCGCAATGTGCGCGATTTTGTCACTGCACTGCTCGCCTGTGCAGACACATGGTGTTTCCACTGCTTTGACACACTTACCATTCGATTCCACAAAAACTATTTGGCCCAAAAATTAGATTTTTACATGTCTTCTTGACTGATACCTTCCCCCCATAAATTACTTAATTTTGTTTCGATGTTCAACGCAGTTATTATGCAACATTAAATGTAGTAAACCATTGCACGAAATTTTGAAGAGTTTGCAGAGGTAGAAGTCCATAGCGTATATTTCCGTATGGTCGATTTTAGTTGCCACAAAGTTGAGAATGGAATGTGGACAAGATACCTAAATTTCATATAAAATTTACTGTATAACAATATCTCATTTAAGTACCACATAGATGTCGTACGTAGTATTGAGTAATATTCCGTCTTTCGCGACTGTAACAAAAGTTTTATTTACACTGAGCACGTTTGGCTTTATTTTAATGCACTTCAATGAATCAAAAGGAAGTAGACAAAATACATTAAACAAAACTGTGGACTTACAAAAACATTGGGACTTGAATATACCATCTATCAGTGAAGTGCTCTGAGCTATGTCAAATATAATTTTTGTGTGTGGCACACACAAACATCATTTATTTGCTAAAACACTGATCAGCCAACACAAACGTTGAATATTGTGTTACCGCAGCACAAAACTACGAAAGGTGACTTGACAATGGAGGAGACAAAATACTGTCCACTGAAGATGCTTCAAAAGAGAGAAACGCGTCTGGTCTAAATAAGTCGCTTATTACAGTTGCAGAAGAGGAATATATTTCAGTACCATAGGTGAAACTGCGACTGTGGAACAAAAACAAGAAAGAGAACATGAGTACCATTGTGTATGTGCCTTACCTTTCATTGATTGAAGTGCTTTAAAATAATGCCAAACGCGTCCGGTGTAAATAAAACTTTTATTACAGTCGCGAAAGATGGAATCTTTCTCAATATTACATACGACACCTATGTGGTACTTAAATTAAATGAGATATTGTTATACAGTAAATTTTATATGAAATTTAGGTATCTTGTCCACATTTCATTCTCAAGATTGTGGCAACTAAAATCGACCATACGCAAAGTATACGCTATGGACTTCTACCTCTGCAAACTCTTCGAAATTTCGTGCAATGGTTTACTACATTTAATGCTGCATAATAACTGCGTTGAACATCGAAACAAAATTAAGTCATTTATGGGGGGAAGGTATCAGTCAAGAAGACGTGTAAAAATCAAATTTTTGGGCCAAATAGTTTTTGTGAAATCGAATGATAAGTGTGTCAAAGCAGTGGGAACACCATGTGTCTGCACAGGCGAGCAGCGCAGTGATGACAAAATTGCGCACAGCGTGGAATGTGGGGAGCACGTGTCTGTAGCAGCGAAAGGGTTAATGAAGAGACAAAGCACTAGAAATTTCAAAAAATTGCATTCAAACGAATATAATTCAAGGAGTAAGGCACTTTTGATATTGTTTTTAAATAATTAAAATATTAAGTACCACACAAGGTTTGAACTCATAACCTTTCACATAGAAGTCCAACACCCTAACCATTACGCTACCGCAGAGCATCTACATTCAGTACACAGTGAGGAGTCTAACAAATTACGCAAAATACTGACAAACACTTTTGGTATGACAATGAATTACTCACGCTTCGTCAAAGTACAATAGGAAATAAACAATTACCGCTCTTCTTTAGTGCGAAATAGCGGTTCGTGAGATTGATACAAACACCTTTCCTTCCTATCGCCTGAATTAGGAATCTTATTGCTTGTTTGGTTTAATTAATTAATAGAATTTGAAGCAATTGGTATAAAGAATGCTTTTTCCAAACTTTCTATAAAAGAATGTCTGCTATCAAGACATTGCTTTTGTTCTATTACTTTATTTATGACTGAACGTTTCTAATACTGAAGACACTCGTCCATGCTATGCACTGCAGTCGAGATCTGGCAACGTCGTTCTCTGTTCATTGGCTGACTGTGTTTTGTGACGTCAGATGCGCAGAACGAACCTAAACTCGGCCGCCAACATAAATGACGCGCACTTTAGTAGCACAACAACTAAAAAATAAAACTTCAGTAGCACTTGATGAAATCCCAGTCTGTGTAATTAAAGAATGTATAGACTCCATAAAGGGCCCATTAACAGACATAGTTAATGAATCTTTTGAATCTGGATACTTTCCGGAGTACCTAAAACAAACAAAAGTTATTAAAGCCTGGTGTGTTTAGTTTTGTATTGTGTAAATACTGTGTAAAAGAGTTCTGTTGTATAAATCCATTGTGTTGTGTCCATGACCAGTTGAGATATTTGAAATGTGTTTGCTGAATAATATTTACATTGTATTTTGGGGCACGTTTCTTCATGTATGGTTCTCTTATATCTTGATTCTTCATGTCATTTGACTGAGTAGTGTGTCAAATGACTGTCATTGAGTTTATAGTTTCAGTTGTAGAGTACAGCATCATTCTCTTCATTTATTATTGTCCTTTTTGCTACATTACAGGTTACATGAACGACTTTAATGGCAACAGATAGAGCAATATTTGAACTATTTTTCAACATAATCACCACCAGAAGTGAGATACTTGTCATGTTGTGGGATCAACTTCTTCATTCCTGTGTTGTAGAAGTCTTCCAGCTGAGAATAGAAGCAACACATGATAGTTGTCCTCAGTTCTTTATCATTGTGAGAATGCTGAGCAGACAGTAGATATTTCTTAAGGTACTAGGAAAGATGGCAATCATTGAGAGCAAGATCAGGATAGTGCAGCGGATAATGAAACAGCTCCCAGTCGATGTCCAGAGCAGTTGTGCATTGAGAGCATTGTCGTGGATTAACACAACATGTGCGTTGAGCATTCCACATCTCCCATTTTAAATGACCCATCACAATTTCCACCGTGTTTCACAGTAATGCTCAGCATTCACTATTTTGTCTCTGGGCAGGAAGTCAATGAGCAGAATGCTCTTCCTGTCCCAGAATACTGCACACATTACTTTCCATACTGATCCAGTCAGCTTGAACTCTATGTTGATCAGAGATCCACTGTGATGCCATTGTATCAACTGCTGTTTGATTTCCATGGAAAAGTGGACAACACATGTGTGATCACCAGTGATCTAACTTCAGGTCCAGAGAGGTTAGTTGAGCTGCCTTAGGACAGTGTTACTGTTCCGAATGAATCCACAGGTTTACATACACACCCCTTCAGAAAATTGCCTAGACAGTGACATTCTATCTGTTTGGTAATATGTTTGGTCTGCACACTTCACACAGCTGACAAATTTTGATCAGCACTGTGTTTTCTGCATTAAGAAACTTTATCAAAGATTGAACATCGCACCATTGGTCATGACAGCTCTGTCACACATGTGCTATATTTCCAGCTATATGTTGTAATGTGGAAAAAAAGTTAACTTAAATTTGATGGCTCTTATTAAATTTTTATGAATGTGTGTGAAATAGTGTTTAAAAAAGGGAATCTGGTGTTTAGTAAATAAGGATGACAACTTAAATTTGAATGTAGAATGAGAAACAAAACTAAAGGAGTCATAAGCAGAACAAGTCTCCGGTAAATTGCATGAGCATAGTCAGGGGAGAAATAGAATTCAGTACATTAGTTGAGGGAAGTGAACCTGATGATGTGATAAGTGAAGTATCATAGCTGACAGGAAATGTTGGGAACATGGAAGTTTCTCCAAGATGAAGTGATGCATTCTAAAGGTACAGAGGGACCAGGAATGGTGGGGTATTTATTTTAATGCATGAGTCATAGGCTTGTCAGTGGACATTCTGTGGTAAGGTCATGAAATCCTAGGGGTACAGCTCAGCACTTGGAGTAAAACTTCTTAGATGGTGGGAAATGGGAAGCAGGATCACATTATAGCTGAGAAATTGTTCCGAAAAATGAGATATGATTATTGATGATGGAAAAAATAAGGACCTGAAGTGTCAAGAGACTAGTAGTTGGGTGAAAAAACCATTTGTTGTGGACCATAAACAAGAAAATGAGCAAGACATTGATGTTGTTGTTGTTGTTGTTGTGGTCTTCAGTCCTGAGACTGGTTTGATGCAGCTCTCCATGCTACTCTATCCTGTGCAAGCTTTTTCATCTCCCAGTACCTACTGCAACCTACATCCTTCTGAATCTGCTTAGTGTATTCATCTCTTGGTCCCCCTCTACGATTTTTACCCTCCACGCTGCCCTCCAATACTAAATTGGTGATCCCTTGATGCCTCAGAACATGTCCTACCAACCGATCCCTTCTTCTGGTCAAGTTGTGCCACAAACTTCTCTTCTCCCCAATCCTATTCAATACTTCCTCATTAGTTATGTGATCTAGCCATCTAATCTTCAGCATTCTTCTGTAGCACCACATTTCGAAAGCTTCTATTCTCTTCTTGTCCAAACTATTTATCGTCCATGTTTCACTTCCATACATGGCTACACTCCATACGAATACTTTCAGAAATGACTTCCTGACACTTAAATCAATATTGGATGTTAACAAATTTCTCTTCTTCAGAAACGCTTTCCTTGCCATTGCCAGCCTACATTTTATATCCTCTCTACTTCGACCATCATCAGTTATTTTGCTCCTCAAATAGCAAAACTCCTTTACTACTTTAAGTGCCTCATTTCCTAATCTAATTCCCTCAGCATCACCCGACTTAATTAGACTACATTCCATTATCCTTGTTTTGCTTTTGTTGATGTTCATCTTATATCCTCCTTTCAAGACACTGTCCATTCCATTCAACTGCTCTTCCAAGTCCTTTGCTGTCTCTGACAGAATTACAATGTCATCGGCGAACCTCAAAGTTTTTATTTCTTCTCCATGAATTTTAATACCTACTCCAAATTTTTCTTTTGTTTCCTTTACTGCTTGCTCAATATACAGATTGAACAACATCGGGGAGAGGCTACAACCCTGTCTTACTCCCTTCCCAACCACTGCTTCCCTTTCATGTCCCTCGACTCTTATAACTGCCATCTGGTTTCTGTACAAATTGTAAATAGCCTTTCGCTCCCTGTATTTTACCCCTGCCACCTTTAGAATTTGAAAGAGAGTATTCCAGTCAACATTGTCAAAAGCTTTCTCTAAGTCTACAAATGCTAGAAACGTAGGTTTGCCTTTCCTTAATCTTTCTTCTAAAATAAGTCGTAAGGTCAGTATTGCCTCACGTGTTCCAGTGTTTCTACAAAAACCAAACTGATCTTCCCCGAGGTTGGCTTCTACTAGTTTTTCCATTCGTCTGTAAAGAATTCATGTTAGTATTTTGCAGCTGTGACTTATTAAGCTGATAGTTCGGTAATTTTCACATCTGTCAACACCTGCTTTCTTTGGGATTGGAATTATTATATTCTTCTTGAAGTCTGAGGGTATTTCGCCTGTTTCATACATCTTGCTCACCAGATGGTAGAGTTTTGTCAGGACTGGCTCTCCCACGGCCGTCAGTAGTTCCAATGGAATATTGTCTACTCCGGGGGCCTTGTTTCGACTCAGGTCTTTCAGTGCTCTGTCAAACTCTTCACGCAGTATCGTATCTCCCATTTCATCTTCATCTACATCCTCTTCCATTTCCATAATATTGTCCTCAAGTACATCGCCCTTGTATAGACCCTCTATATACTCCTTCCACCTTTCTGCTTTCCCTTCTTTGCTTAGAACTGGGTTTCCATCTGAGCTCTTGATATTCATACAAGTCGTTCTCTTATCTCCAAAGGTCTCTTTAATTTTCCTGTAGGCGGTATCTATCTTACCCCTAGTGAGATAGGCCTCTACATCCTTACATTTGTCCTCTAGCCATCCCTGCTTAGCCATTTTGCACTTCCTGTCGATCTCATTTTTGAGACGTTTGTATTCCTTTTTGCCTGTTTCACTTATTGCATTTTTATATTTTCTCCTTTCATCAATTAAATTCAATATTTCTTCTGTTACCCAAGGATTTCTACTAGCCCTCGTCTTTTTACCTACTTGATCCTGTGCTGCCTTCACTACTTCATCCCTCAAAGCTACCCATTCTTCTTCTACTGTATTTATTTCCCCCATTCCTGTCAATTGCTCCCTTATGCTCTCCCTGAATCTCTGTACAACCTCTGGTTCTTTTAGTTTATGCAGGTCCCATCTCCTTAGACATTGATGTTGTTGTTGTTGTGGTCTTCAGTCCTGAGACTGGTTTGATGCAGCTCTCCATGCTACTCTATCCTGTGCAAGCTTTTTCATCTCCCAGTACCTACTGCAACCTACATCCTTCTGAATCTGCTTAGTGTATTCATCTCTTGGTCCCCCTCTACGATTTTTACCCTCCACGCTGCCCTCCAATACTAAATTGGTGATCCCTTGATGCCTCAGAACATGTCCTACCAACCAATCCCTTCTTCTGGTCAAGTTGTGCCACAAACTTCTCTTCTCCCCAATCCTATTCAATACTTCCTCATTAGTTATGTGATCTAGCCATCTAATCTTCAGCATTCTTCTGTAGCACCACATTTTGAAAGCTTCTATTCTCTTCTTGTCCTAACTATTTATCGTCCATGTTTCACTTCCATACATGGCTACACTCCATACGAATACTTTCAGAAATGACTTCCTGACACTTAAATCTATACTGGATGTTAACAAATTTCTCTTCTTCAGAAACGCTTTCCTTGCCATTGCCAGCCTACATTTTATATCCTCTTTACTTCGACCATCATCAGTTATTTTGCTCCTCAAATAGCAAAACTCCTTTACTACTTTAAGTGCCTCATTTCCTAATCTAATTCCCTCAGCATCACTCGACTTAATTAGACTACATTCCGTTATCCTTGTTTTGCTTTTGTTGATGTTCATCTTATATCCTCCTTTCAAGACACTGTCCATTCCATTCAACTGCTCTTCCAAGTCCTTTGCTGTCTCTGACAGAATTACAATGTCATCGGTGAACCTCAAAGTTTTTATTTCTTCTCCATGAATTTTAATACCTACTCCAAATTTTTCTTTTGTTTCCTTTACTGCTTGCTCAATATACAGATTGAACAACATCGGGGAGAGGCTACAACCCTGTCTTACTCCCTTCCCAACCACTGCTTCCCTTTCATGTCCCTCGACTCTTATAACTGCCATCTGGTTTCTGTACTAATTGTAAATAGCCTTTCGCTCCCTGTATTTTACCGTTGCCACCTTTAGAATTTGAAAGAGAGTATTCCAGTCAACATTGTCAAAAGCTTTCTCTAAGTCTACAAATGCTAGAAACGTAGGTTTGCCTTTCCTTAATCTTTCTTCTAAAATAAGTCGTAAGGTCAGTATTGCCTCACGTGTTCCAGTGTTTCTACGGAATCCAAACTGATCTTCCCCGAGGTTGGCTTCTCCTAGTTTTTCCATTCGTCTGTAAAGAATTCGTGTTAGTATTTTGCAGCTGTGACTTATTAAGCTGATAGTTTGGTCATTTTCACATCTGTCAACACCTGCTTTCTTTGGGATTGGAATTATTATATTCTTCTTGAAGTCTGAGGGTATTTCGCCTGTTTCATACATCTTGCTCACCAGATGGTAGAGTTTTGTCAGGACTGGCTCTCCCACGGCCGTCAGTAGTTCCAATGGAATATTGTCTACTCCGGGGGCCTTGTTTCGACTCAGGTCTTTCAGTGCTCTGTCAAACTCTTCGCGCAGTATCATATCTCCCATTTCATTTTCATCTACATCCTCTTCCATTTCCATAATATTGTCCTCAACTACATCACCCTTGTATAGACCCTCTATATACTCCTTCCACCTTTCTGCTTTCCCTTCTTTGCTTAGAACTGGGTTTCCATCTGAGCTCTTGATATTCATACAAGTCGTTCTCTTATCTCCAAAGGTCTCTTTAATTTTCCTGTAGGCGGTATCTATCTTACCCCTAGTGAGATAGGCCTCTACATCTTTACATTTGTCCTCTAGCCATCCCTGCTTAGCCATTTTGCACTTCCTGTCGATCTCATTTTTGAGACGTTTGTATTCCTTTTTGCCTGTTTCACTTACTGCATTTTTATATTTTCTCCTTTCATCAATTAAATTCAATATTTCTTCTGTTACCCAAGGATTTCTACTAGCCCTCGTCTTTTTACCTACTTGAGCCTGTGCTGCCTTCACTACTTCATCCCTCAAAGCTACCCATTCTTCTTCTACTGTATTTATTTCCCCCATTCCTGTCAATTGCTCCCTTATGCTCTCCCTGAATCTCTGTACAACCTCTGGTTAAATTCCCACTTTTTGCAGTTTCTTCAGTTTTAATCTACAGGTCATAACCAATAGATTGTGGTCAGAGTCCACATCTGCCCCTGGAAATGTCTTACAATTTAAAACCTGGTTCCTAAATCTCTGTCTTACCATTATATAATCTATCTGATACCTTTTAGTATCTCCAGGGTTCTTCCATGTATACAACCTTCTTTCATGATTCTTAAACCAAGTGTTAGTTATGATTATGTTGTGCTCTGTGCAAAATTTGACCAGGCGGCTTCCTCTTTCATTTCTGTCCCCCAATCCATATTCACCTACTATGTTTCCTTCTCTCCCTTTTCCTACACTCGAATTCCAGTCACCCATGACTATTAAATTTTCGTCTCCCTTCACAATCTGAATAATTTCTTTTATTTCATCATACATTTCTTCAATTTCTTCGTCATCTGCAGAGCTAGTTGGCATATAAACTTGTACTACTGTAGAAGGCGTGGGCTTCATATCTATCTTGGCCACAATAATGCATTCACTATGCTGTTTGTAGTAGCTTACCCGCATTCCTATTTTCCTATTCATTATTAAACCTACTCCTGCATTACCCTTATTTGATTTTGTGTTTATAACCCTGTAGTCACCTGACCAGAAGTCTTGTTCCTCCTGCCACCGAACTAATTCCCACTATATCTAACTTCATCCTATCCATTTCCCTTTTTAAATTTTCTAACCTACCTGCCCGATTAAGGGATCTGACATTCCACGCTCCGATCCGTAGAACGCCAGTTTTCTTTCTTCTGATAACGACATCCTCTTGAGTAGTCCCCGCCCGGAGATCCGAATGGGGGACTATTTTACCTCCGGAATATTTTACCCAAGAGGATGCCATCATCATGTAATCATACAGTAAAGCTGCATGCCCTCGGGAAAAATTACGGCTGTAGTTTCCCCTTGCTTTCAGCCGTTCGCAGTACCAGCACAGCAAGGCCGTTTTGGTTATTGTTACAAGGCCAGATCAGTCAATCATCCAGACTGTTGCCCTTGCAACTACTGAAAAGGCTGCTGCCCCTCTTCAGGAACCACACGTTTGTCTGGCCTCTCAACAGATACCCCTCCGTTGTGGTTGCACCTACGGTACGGCTATCTGTATCGCTGAGGCACGCAAGCCTCCCCACCAACGGCAAGGTCCATGGTTCATGGCGGGGGGGGGGGGGGGGGGGGGGGGGGGGCGGGGGGGGGGGGGGGGTGGTAGACATTGATAATAGATACAAATGTGAAATCTGGTGCAGTGACAGAATTTTTCATTCCTCAAAACAATGTGTAGCAGTTTTGGAACAAACTGAAAACTGTAAATCAATGAATAAATATAAAGGGACAAAAGTGATACACAGCAAAAGAGTAAATAAGCAGGGCAATGACAGTATAATGAAAAATGTTGAAGTACCAAATGTAAAAATTGAAGAATGTTTAGGAATCAAGTTTCAGCAAATGAGTAAACACCTCAATAATATATAATGCTCAGAAAAAAAAAAACTGCAAGAGACAAATCCAGCCAGTACTACAAAGCTTTATTCCTACATGTGGGGACAAATTCTATTTGAAGCAGCAGTGAGGAAGAAATCATCAGTGAGACAAGAGACATAATTCAATTGGTAAGACGCCTCTACAAGGCTTCTAGGCGTGTAATTTGTGGCATAATAATAAAGAATGTCAGTTAATGAAATGTACATAATGATGGTAAATTCCATTGTTGATGAGCACTGCAACAGGTTGGGAGCTGTATTTGTAGATCCTTATAAATTCTTAAGTAATAAATGTCTGCGGAAAGATGGTTTTCATCTTAACAGATTAGGTTCCATAACGATTAGCAAAATGTTCATTGATACTTGTCATATCATAAGAAATGATGAAAACTAATAAGTTCTGATGGAGATATTACAGAACCCAAATGACTTTCAGCCAACAGTAAACCTAAAATTATAAATAAAACTTAGAGTACATATATCAAGCACTTTAATATAAACTAAAAACTCTGAGATAGCTATCAACTTTTGAAGGGAAAACAATTCACGAGGAGGTTTGTGCATACTTATTTATTCAGATTTAGATTACTGTGACCGAAGTGACTTTAACTGTTTAAACAAAGAGTGTATTTTCGAGGATTTTTATGTCGAATTAAGGAACCTAAATGTTGCTATAATGTTGATTTATAGAATCCGATGGAAAGTCACAAGTGGACATTTTGTATAGAAATTACAGTTTCTGCTTGAGCAACTCAGTAAAGAGCAAAAGAAAAATCTGTAGTTGTTGCTGATTTCAACATCAATGTGTTCGGTGAAAACATTGGCTTAATAAGAAAATATGGCTTCAAATTAAATTTTTCAGTATCAGTGACAGAAAATGCTCAGCCATCTACATCTCTTGACAATATTTTAATGAATATGTTTTTGAAGATGCACATAATTTTTTTATTTTTTATTTAGGAGTTCCCGATCATTCTAAACCTACATCTATACTTTGCAAGTCACCGAAAAGTGCCTGGCAGAGGGTACATCTCATTGTACCTGTTATTAGGGTTCCTTCCTGTTGCATTCATACTGGAGTGCAGTAACAATTGTTTGAATGCCTCTGCATGTGCTGTAATTATTCTAATCATGTCCTCAAGATCCCTATAAGTCATCATTTAAAGCCAGTTCTTGAAGCTTTGTAGCCCTTCTCTGGATAGTTAACACCTTTCTTCAAGAATCTGCCAATTCACTTTTTTCAGCATCACTGTAACACTCTCCCATGGGTCAAACAAACCTGTGATCATTCATGCTGCCTTTCTCTGTATGTGTTCAATATCCCCTGTTAGTCCTATTTGGCATGGGTCCCACATGAGCAATATTGCAGAATGGGATACACAAGTGATTTGTAAGCAATCTCCTTTGTGGACTGATCATACTTCTCCAGTAATCTACCATTAAACCAAAGTCTACCACCTGCTATACCCATGAATGAGCCAATGTGATCATTCCATTTCACATCCCTACAAATTGTTACACCCAGGTATTTTTATGAGTTGGTTGATTCCAACAGTGACTCACTGATATTATAGCATACTAGATTTTTGTTTCTTTTTTTTGTTTTGTTAAGTGCACAGTTTTACATTTCTTAACATTTAAAACAACTTGCCAATCTTTGCACCACTTTGAAATCTTATCAAGCTCTGACTGAATGTTTATGTAGCTTCTTTCAGATGGTACTTCATTATAGATAACTGCATCATCTGCAAAAAGTCTAAGGTTACAATTAAGATTATCTGCAAGGTCATTTATATGCAATACGAACAGCAAGGGTCCTAACACACTTCCCTGGGGCACACATGATGGTACTTCTACATCTGATGATGACTCTCTACCCGAGGTGACATGCTGTGTCCTCCCTATCAAAAAGTCCTCAATCCAGTCACAAATTTCACTTGATACACTATATAATTGTACTTTTGACAGTAAGAATAGGTGTTGCAATGAGTCAAATGCTTTTCAGAAATCAAGAAATACTATGTTTACTTGACTGCCTTGTTCCAAAGTCTTCAGTATGTGATGTGAGAAAAGTGTAAGTTGCATTTCACTTGATCGATATTTTTGGAATCCATGCTAGTTAGCACTGATGAAGTCATCCTGTTCAAGATACCTCATTGTGTTTTAGATCAGAATACGTTCTAAGATTCAGCAACAAATTAAGGTCAAGGATAGTGAATGGTAGTTTGGAGATCGCTTCTACTACCTTTCTTGTAGTCAGGTGTGGCCTGTTCTTTTTTCCAAGACAGTTTTTTTCTCAAAGTAGTTCAAGGGGTCTATGATAGATTATAGTTAGAAGAGCAGCGAACTTAGCTGCAAATTTGATATGGAATCTGACAGGAATTCTAGGGGCCATGGTGCTTCATACTGTCTTAATGATTTCAGCTATTTCTTAACACCACTGACACTAATACTTATTTCATTCATATTTTTAGTGGTGCAAGCATTAACTTGAGGCAATTCTTCTGGGTTTTTCTTTTTAAAGGAACATTTAAAAAGAGAGTTTAGCATTTCAGCTTTTGCTTTGCTACCCTCAATTTCAGTTCATGTCTCTTTCTCTAGGAACTGGACACTAACTTTGGTGCCACTAACAGTCTTTACATACAACCAGAATTTCTTTGCATTTTGTGAAAGATCATGTAACACTATTCTGCTATGGTAGTCATTGAAGGCATCACACACTGCTCTCGTGACAGCCAAATGCATTTCATTTGGCGTGTCTCTATCTACAGCCCTACACTTTGTTTTACAGCAATTATGATGTAACCTCTATTTCTTTTGACGTTTGTATACAGTGTGTTTACACCATGGAGGTTCCCTAATATTATGAACTGTTTAACTGGGTACATATATATCCATTGGATTGTTATCAATTATTCTTTTAAACCTGAACCAGAGTTCCTCTACATGCTCCGGCCCTCTGCTGGAAGTTTCAAGTTGTTCATTGAGTTATGACACTAGTTATTTTTTATCTAGTTTACTGGACATATTTATCTTTTTGATTCATAAAGTTGTCCTTTGTTCTTTGGTACTCATCGTTGTCACAGCTGTGTCATGGTCACTAGTACCTGTTTTGATGTGAACATCCTCAAAGAGGTGGGGTCTATTTGTTGCCATTAGATACAATATATTTCTATTATGAGTGGGATTCCTAACTATCTGTTCTAGAAACTTTTTAGAGAAGCCACAGAATGTTTCACAGGATGTTTTTTCACCCCCACCACTAACAAAACTACAGTTTTACAAATTAATTATTGGATTATTAAAGTCTCCAGTGATGATTACAGTATGATTGGGGACCTTAAATGCAAGTGATATGGGGTTTTCTCAGAGGTTTTCATATACATCAGGACATGAGCCAGGTGGGCGATAGAAGAATCCAGTTAATATTTTATGCCCATCCCTGATACTCAGTATTGCCTAAAATATCTCACATGCAGCACCAATTTCTGTATTGTTGGCTCTGAGTTTCTTGTCTACTGTGACAAATTGGCTGGCTCTGAGCACTATCGGACTTACTACTGTGACAAAAACATTAACTCCATTTCCCATTTTCCTATCTTTTTGATATACACTTAAATTTTCCCAAAAAATCTCACTGCTATCAGTTTCACATCTTCACCAGGTTTCTGTACCTAGTATTATGTTACATTCACTGCTTTTCAGGAGCACTTCAAACCCTTCCACTTTGTTGTGAATGGTTTGGCAGTTCAGTATTAGGATTTTAATACTCTCACCCGTGGGAGGCATTTCTTTTGATCCTAAACTGATACTTCTTGGTTTCCTACAGCTGTCGTTATCTGGATTGGATGGAGAGTCACCTAATCTGAAAAACCATTGTGTGCACCTCACACACAGTCAGCTACCTGAGCATCAGCCTTTGATACGTAGTGCACACCTGGCCAAATTGGATAGACCCTACAGTTCTCAACCCTATCACAAAAATCCAGGAAGTCACAGCCTAGCTTGTCACAGAACATTTGAAGTGTCTGATTCAGTCCTTCCACTTCACTCAGAAGCAAACAGCCATGATCAGTTCTGGGGACAATGCAACAAATTATGAGCTTCATTCAAACTCCAGGCACAAGGCTGGTCTTCTCAACCTTCTCTGCCAGTCACTGGAATGATGCAAGTACGACCTTGGAGCCCATATGACAGGCATCATTTTTTTCCAATCTGTGCAAAAATATGCAGTTGGTTGCATCCTGTTCACTCAAAGGCTGCTGAAATAACCCCTTCAGCATGTTGGATGAGACCTCCAGGCACAAACATTTAGTGCACGCGGTGCCCTTCCCTGTCCGCTGCCGCCTTTTCCACAAGGGCACCATCATTTGCCATACATGTCAACTGCCAATGATTAATAGACTTCTACACTTTTGTGTTTGGCTCATCTTGACACCAGACAGAACAGATTTCCCCAAAACAAGTAAAGTGAGTCATACTGGCTAAGTTTCAGTGTCATTGAAAGACCGCACCTCAAACTTGCTCATTAGGGGGATCGGTACAACAACCTGGATCCTCTCTGGTTCCCTTCCACCCTGTATGGAGAGCCTAGATCTTCCATTGACACATCACTCACAGTCAAGTGGATGAGTAATGACAGATCCTGTACTTTCTGCAGAGGAGACAGGATCAACAGGAGACAGGATCAATCTGAGATGTATCTGGTACAGGTACACGACTCTCAGAAGATCTTCCAACACATCAATCTGCAACAGCTGCCAATCATTTGACATTAGCCAGAGTGATTTTGATAAATAATTTTAAATTAAGCCAGCTGATTATCTTTTAATCTGTTGAGCTAAAAATTTGCTAACTCCCCAGAAGAGTTGAAGCAAATACACAAAGCAAGATTTCCATTAAGGCATCACAAAAACCTGTGGCAAAAGTTACTAGTTTCCTGAAATGTGTAGAGGTTAATTATAATTGTTAGCAAACTCAAAAACAGAGTTAATTTACAAAAAGTGTAGATAATATATAGGGCTACAACACTTTAAGGGAAAACTAGATGTAACACAATCTGTTAGTTAGAATATCTGATACAGTAACTAAATCACAAACACCATATTACATATGACTTGTAGATTTTATGCAAAGGAAAGCAACAGTTTCTGATAATTCTCAAAAATGCACATTTATTTGCATTGATATACAATCAAATCCAGAGGTAAAGTATTCTTTGGCAGTAACTGTCAACCACAAATGATGATTTTTTATGAAATAACTTGCATATCCAAAACTCTTACGAAAATATAGCCTTATTATGTTTGTCCACAATAATTTGATGATTGACACAGTGGCTGTCAGGAATGGCTCTGCCCCCACATTATGGCTGTTGAGGGGAGAACAGTGGTCAGGCGAAGGCAGCATTGTCTGCTTGCAGCAGTGCCGATAGTACTACCCGAGTTGTGTACTGAACACAAAATTGGAGGTGGCACTCACAGAAATACTGCCCACTGAAGTAAACATTTCCATTGGATCAGAAATTACCTAATTTGTTGATGTATTCATACTCAAGAGTTTTATCTGAAACTTATGTATTATTTGTTTCTTGAAAATAATGAAAAATGGAAGTACATGAATACAACTTATGACTCTATGAACTGAAAGACAAAAACTGATTTTTGGAATCTGTTTGCACATTGCATTTATTGAATATAGCACAACTGTAATGCTTACAGAGTGTAATTAACTGTGAATGAAAGAATTGTCAAAATGATGTTAACTAAAGATCATTGTCATTTGTGTTTGATTTATGATGATAATAATAATAATAATAATAATAAACCCCGTGGAGGCCCGGGAAAAGAATAGGCCTCTGGTATGTTCTGCCAGTCATAAAAGGCGATGAAAAGAACAAACCACTAATAGGGCTAACCCCCCTATTAGTGTGATTAGTTGGTTCAGGACAGAACTACAGAAGCCTCGGACAAGTGTCGTCATGGTCGGGGACGATGTTTGAACCCTATGCCCGCCCACAATCGTAACGACATTGCTAGCCAACCAGAAAATGATTTAAATCCAAATAGAGGTGTTTTGCAGGATATGCTTCCTGCAACCACCCTAGAAGGAAAACAAAGACAGAGGATGAGATGGTCAGATGAAGTTAATCGACACCTCATGGTCTGTTATTACCAAGCAACAAACCTAGGAACGAACAGAACTGGATACAGATCACAAGTATACACAACATTTATTATCAGATACCCAGAATTAAAATTTTTAACAGAACAACGACTAGCTGATCAGATCCGTGTAACAATATAAAATAACAGGATACCCCAGTCAGAATTAGAAAACATCAAACAACAAGTACAACAAATACTGGAACAAAATAATGTGCAATTAGAAGAAGAATAAAATACAGTAATGGACTCAAATATCCCAGAGCAAACAAACAAAGAACATCAATTAAACAATCAGAGGAAAATGAAATCTTAAGACAGCCACCAGAACAAGCACAAATAGAACTCGAAGTAACACACATGTTAGATATAGAAGAAAAATTTCAGCTGACATATATAGAATACAAAGACACAAATATAGACATTAGACCATTCTTGCATAGACCACCAAATAACCCACAAGTCAAAACAACAATCAAAACTATCAACACAATCATACACAACAAAATAAATGAAAACACAACTATTGAAGAGTTACAACTACTGGTTTATATAGGAGCACTCACAACACTAAATATACACACTAGGCAGAGATCAGAACCAACCAACACACAGAAGAAACCCACAAAACCAGCATGGCAACACAGGCTACAGATCAGAATAGAGAAACTGGGAAAAGACATCGGACAGCTAACACAATTTATAGGAAACGAAATCTTAGAAAAAAAAATGAAAAAGGTTAGGTAAAATCTCACAACAAGAAGTGATAGAGCAATTAGATGAAAAGAAGCAGAAATTACAAGCATTGGCCAAACGACTTAGAAGATACAAAAAAAGTGAAAATAGAAGGAAACAAAACCAAACATTCAACACAAACCAAAAGAAATTTTACCAGACAATAGATAACACACGCATTAAAATAGACAATCCACCAAACATAACAGACATGGAACACTTCTGGAGCAACATATGGTCAAACCCGGTACAACATAACAGGCATGCACGTTGGATACAAGCAGAAATAGATACATACAAGATGATACCACAAATGCCTGAAGTGATAATTTTGCAACATGAAGTCACCCAAGCAATTAATTCTACTCACAACTGGAAAGCCCCTGGAAAAGATAAAATAGCAAATTTCTGGCTAAAGAAGTTCACCTCAACACATTCACATCTAACTAAATTATTTAACATGAATGTAATAGAGGGAAACATTCCACGTGGGAAAAATATATCTAAAAACAAAGATGATGTGACTTACCGAACGAAAATGCTGGCAGCTTGATAGACACACAAACAAACACAATCATACACATGAAATTAAAGCGTTCACAACAAACTGTTGCTTCATCAGGAAAGAGGGAAGGAGAGGGAAAGACGAAAGGATGTGGGTTTTAAGGGAGAGGGTAAGGAGTCATTCCAATCCCGGGAGCGGAAAGACTTACCTTGGGGGAAAAAAGGACAGGTGTACACTCGCACATACACACATATCCATCCGCACATACACAGACACAAGCACACATTTGTAAAGGCAAAGGGTTTGGGCAGAGATGTCAGTCAAGGCGGAAGTAGAGGCAAAGATGTTGTTGAAAGACAGGTGATATGAGCAGTGGCAAATTGAAATTAGTGGATATTGAGGCCTGGCGAGTAATGAGAAGAGGGGATATACTGAAGGGCAAGTTCCCATCTCCGGAGTTCTGACAGGTTGGTGTTAGTGGGAAGTATCCAGATAACCTGGACGGTGTAACACTGCGCCAAGATGTGCTGGCTGTGCACCAAGGCATGTTTAGCCACAGGGTGATCCTCATTACCAACAAACACTCTCTGCCTGTGTCCATTCATGCGAATGGACAGTTTGCTACTGGTCATTCCCACATAGAAAGCTTCATAGTGTAGGCAGGTCAGCTGGTAAATCACGTGGGTGCTTTCACATGTGGCTCTGCCTTTGATCGTGTACACCTTCCAGGTTACAGGACTGGAGTAGGTGGTGGTGGGAGGGTGCATGGGACAAGTTTTACACTGGGGACAGTTACAAGGGTAGGAGCCAGAGGCTAGGGAAGGTGGTTTGGGGATTTCATAGGGATGAACTAAGAGGTTACGAAGGTTAGGTGGACGGCAGAAAGACACTCTTGGTGGAGTGGGGAGGATTTCATGAAGGATGGATCTCATTTCAGGGCAGGATTTGAGGAAGTCGTATCCCTGCTGGAGAGCCACATTCAGAGTCTGATCCAGTCCCGGAAAGTATCCTGTCACAAGTGGGGCACTTTTGTGGTTCTTCTGCGGGAGGTTCTGGGTTTGAGGGGATGAGGAAGTGGCTCTGGTTATTTGCTTCTGTACCAGGTCGGGAGGGTAGTTGCGGGATGCAAAAGCTGTTTTCAGGTTGTTGGTGTAATGGTTCAGGGATTCCGGACTGGAGCAGATTCGTTTGCCACAAAGACCTAGGCTGTAGGGAAGGGACCGTTTGATGTGGAATGGGTGGCAGCTGTCATAATGGAGGTACTGTTGCTTGTTGGTGTGTTTGATGTGGATGGACATGTGAAGCTGGCCATTGGACTGGTGGAGGTCAACGTCAAGGAAAGTGGCATGGGATTTGGAGTAGGACCAGGTGAATCTGATGGAACCAAAGGAGTTGAGGTTGGAGAGGAAATTCTGCAGTTCTTCTTCACTGTGAGTCCAGATCATGAAGATGTCATCAATAAATCTGTACCAAACTTTGGGTTGGCAGGCCTGGGTAACCAAGAAGGCTTCCTCTAAACGAACCATGAATAGGTTGGCGTACGAGGGGGCCATCCTGGTGCCCATGGCTGTTCCCTTTAATTGTTGGTATGACTGGCCTTTGAAAGTGAAGAAGTTGTGGGTCAGGATGAAGCTGGCTAAGGTAATGAGGAAAGAGGTTTTTGGTAGGGTGGCAGGGGATCGGCGTGAAAGGAAGTGCTCCATCGCAGTGAGGCCCTGGACGTGCGGAATATTTGTGTATAAGGAAGTGGCATCAATGGTTACAAGGATGGTTTCCGGGGGTAACAGACTGGGTAGGGATTCCAGGCGTTCGAGAAAGTGGTTGGTGTCTTTGATGAAGGACGGGAGACTGCATGTAATGGATTGAAGGTGTTGATCAACGTAGGCAGAGATACGTTCTGTGGGGGCTTGTTAGCAAGAAACAGCAAGAAACAAGACAAAAGCTATAAATACTTATGCTATACCAATATTGACCTACTCATTTGGAGTAGTGAAATGAAGCAACTCAGACCTAGAAGCACTTACACGATCACAATGCCACAAATATAGAATACATCACATACATTCAGCAACTGAAAGATTCACATTAAGCAGAAAGGAAGGAGGAAGGGGATTTATCGACATAAAAAACCTACATTATGGACAGGTAGACAATTTAAGAAAATTCTTTCTAGAATGAGCAGAAACTAGAAAATACACAAAGCAATCACTCATATAAATACATCGGCTACACCACTGCAATTTCATAACCACTTCTACAACCCTTTAGATCACATAACATCAACAGATACGAAGAAAGTAAATTGGAAAAAGAAAACACTACATGACAAGCACCCGTATCATCTAACACATCTATAATAGTAAAATAATGTTTTGAAAATAGATGTTTCCCAGAGGTGCTAAAGTATGGAGAAATGAAACTGCTATTTGCAAAAAGGAACAAGAGAAGATGTAGGAAATTATTGTCCCATATCTCTTCTTCCACGCATGTCAGGTTTTTAAGAAGCTGCTGCCGTCCAGATTCAAAATTCTACTGAAAACTATGGGATTATTTTGAAAAATCAGTTTGGCATACAGTGTGGAAAAGCAGTGTACAGATGCAATTAACAAGTTTCTTAGCAAGATTAGCACATCATTAGACAATAAGATAAAGTTGCAGGGATTTTTTGTAAGCTTTGACTCAGTAAAACATGTACTTCTTATCTGTAAACTTGATAGGTATGGAATTAGATATAGTGTTGAGGGAATATAGAATAGTTGTAGGTAAACAAGTAGAATTCGCTCAGATACAGATTTATTCACACTTAGCTTCTACACAGATACAAGTCCGGAGGCTAACTGCCGTTAGCGTCCAACATCCTGCCCAAATCCCTCTCCTGAAAGATAGCACACTTACGCACAGAACAAATATAGATATTTATGGCGCTCTATGGCACATAGCCGGCCCCCCCCCCCCCCCCCCACCGCCACCCCACACCGTATGGAGTACGTCCCTGTGAATGGGGAGGGTGAGAAGTTAGGAAGGTAACGCACAGTTCTTCTGCGTCAGGCGGAAGCGGGCGACTGGTAGGAGACCGGCGGGGTGAAACCCGGTACGTCGACGGTGAAGTCAGCAAGCGACGCCGGCGGCTGAAGATGACGTCCTGTCCTGGAGTGTAGGTGTAGCACTTCGTCAGCCGGCAGGCGGAGAATCACCTTGCCAGAAGGCCTAACAAAGGCACGCAAATTGCCACACGCAGCACTTCTGCTCAATTTAAAGCGGCACACCACATGAGATTCTGCACTTCCTCCCTCAATATTGTCACACGCGAGTACCACACACACCGTATCGCCATCTACGACAACAGATAATTAATGTATGTCATCAGGGTGCACATGTGTTGTGAATTCTTGGATGGCACCTGCACGAGCAATGGTAGGGAGGCAGGGAGGTGTGGGAAAGTCGTGGCAGGGGGAAGCATCTGCTAAGAGGGGGGTGGCAGGTGCACTGGACTGCGCAGGAGACAACCTCGGGTGATCAGCTGACAGACGAGGGAGCGTGACCGAAGGCAACGAGGAGCCAGTGTGGATTGAACTGCATGACAAAGAGCTGTCACACGAAGATGGTAACACAATGGTAAAATCCCAGTGGTTGGCAGTTCGACTGTGAGGGCTGTGAGGAGTGAAGGCCCAAAAAGATTGGCCACTCAAATTAGATGAACGTGGAGAAGAAGCAGTGCTCGGCAGAGAAGCACACTGTGGAGGATCAATACCCGAATGCATGGTGTGGGAAGATGGATGGCCGCTCGAAGCAGGAGTGGGAGAAATAGGGGCAGAATCAGGGAGGTTCACCTGAGGCTCAATGAAAGCTAGTTTCACTCGGTTGAGTGAGACCATGGTTACAGAGTGTTTTATGAGGAGATCCATGTTATTTTCAGAGCATTTGACAACCTTGTAAGGACCTGTGTAGGGCGACTGAAGCGGGGCTTTGACTGAGTCATCTCTGAGAAACACGGACTCACAAGAGTCTAGCGTGTGCGGTATGTACACGCGCGGAGGTGTATGAGCAGCCGGAGGTGGCGGCTGAATTTTGCTGCAGTGCAAGCGCACCCGCTCGAGAAGTGAAGGGTGTTCAGAGGGCCATGGAAGTGGGGTCGGAGTGACTAATTCTCCAGGCAAAACCAGAGGTTGGCCATACACAAACTCGGCTACGGAACCCTTGAGGTCTTCCTTGAAAGTTGCACGAAGGCCAAGAAGCACAAAGGGCAGTGCCTCTGTCCATAGTGAGTCATGGCAACACAGGGCAGACTTTAAGGTGCAATGCCATCGCTCAACAAGGCCATTGCTTTGGGGGTGGTATGCAGAAGTATGAATTTTGACAATACCACACATTTTACATAAGTCAGAGAAAACTGAAGACTCGAATTGTCGCCCCTGGTCAGTGGTAAGGTAAACAGGTGAGCCAAATCTAGAGATCCACGAATCTAAGAATGCTTGACTTACTGTCTCAGAGGTAATGTTCGGAATAGGCACAGCCTCAGCCCACCGAGTCATCCTGTCAATAGCTGTAAACAAGTAACGGAAACCCTCGGAGGGGGGCAAAGGGCCTACGAGGTCGACATGAACATGGTGAAACCGTCCTGGTGGTTGGGCAAAACAGCCAAGGGGTGGAGAAGTGTGCCTGGAAACTTTGTTCTGTTGACACACCTTGCATGCCCTTGCCCAAGACTGACAGTCACGGCGCATGTCTCTCCAGACAAACCGTTCAGCTACCAGACGGGTGGAAGCTTTAACACGGGGGTGTGCTAATGTGTGTAGTTTGTCAAAGACCTGGCGTTGAAGGGGCTTAGGAATGAATGGCCGCAACGTACCAGTCGATTCACCACACCACACTAAGTCAGATATGCCAGGGAAAGTAGAGCGTACCGGTTGGAGAGAGGAGCTGTGGTCTGAAATTAACTGCATGGTATCGGCGTCTGCCGATTGCAACCGAGGTGGGTCCGTTAAGTGTGACAGCACCAACACGCGAGAGAAAATCAGTGACCACATTGTCCGCTCCTCGGATGTAGCGAATGTCATTTGTAAATTGCAAGATGTAATCGATGTGACGAAAGCGTCGTGGGGGCGGATCAGCCGCAGGATTTTTTATGGCAGGAACCAACGGCTTGTGATCAGTGAGCACATAGAAATCTCGTCCCTCAACATCAGTTCTGAAGTGTCTTATGGCCTCGTAAACTGCAAGCAATTCTCTGTCGAATGATGAGTATTTCTTCTGTGCGTTGTTTACCTTTTTCAAGAAAAACTGCAGGGGGGTCGTAACATCATTGTATGTCTGACACAGTACTGCGCCGATAGCATTGTCACTAGCGTCAGTAGTCATAAACATTGTGGCATCCGCCCATGGGTGAGCAATAGTGACAGCGGAGGCCAACAGCTGTTTGAGTTCATTAAATGCCTTGTCCATGTCTGGTGTCCATGGTACCTGGCGGGTGCCAGAAATTTGTGGGCCAGCGAGAGCATCTGTGAGAGGAGCCTGCACCGCAGAAGCGGCTGGCAAATGTTTCCAGTAATAATTAACTGTTCCGATGAACCTGCGTAATTCCTTATAGGTCTGAGGGTGTAGCGTCTCGAGAACAGGCTTGATCTTGTCCTGTGGTAGCGTCAGAACGTCCGATGACACAACATAACTTAGGAATGTGACGGATGACTGGTGCAATTGAGTCTTTTTATTGTTCAGTTCAATACCAGCGGCTGCTAAAATATCTGTCATGACTTGAACACGCTCCTCACTCTGTTCCAAAGTAGAAACAAAAACCAATATGTCGTCCATGTATACAAAACAAAAGTCTAGATGGGATAAAGTTTGATTGATGAAACGCTGCCATGTCTGGGGGGCGTTTTTCAACCCAAACGGCATAAATTTGTATTGGAACAGCCCGAAGGGAGTGGTTATGGCAGTCTTTTCAATATCCTCCGGAGCCATAGGAATCTGATGAAATGCGTGCTTACAGTCCAAAACAGAGAAGTACTTTACACCTGCGAGCGCATGATTGAAGTCTGCAATGTGTGGGACCGGATATTTATCAATGATGGTGCGGGCATTTAAACGCCTATAGTCTCTGACCATTCGCCAAGTACCGTCTTTCTTTTGGTCAAACAGGATAGGACTAGCCCAGCAACTGGAAGAAGGTTCAGTTATTCCCTTTTGTAACAGATCGTCCAATTGTTCTTTTGCAATTTTCATAAATTCTGGCTTGAGGCGGCGTGGGCGTTGCGATACGGGTGCCCATTGGTTAGACGTAACCGATGAACTGTGCCATTAGTGACTACTGCAATATGTGGCACTGCACGACAGTCAGATGTCCATGAAACGGAGCAGGCAGTGGCGGACGGGCCAAGGTGTGGCGCTGAGGGCATGGAAGTACAGGTGTGCCACCCGCTCGTAGGCTGCATAAAGGCCACACACGTGTTTACATGGGCGAGGTTGGTACACTGGTTCTTGGTAGCGGGCCGTGCCGCTACGAGCGCTGTAGGCACGAGTGGGCGTGGTCGAACAGCAGATGGCCGTAGTTAATTGTCACGAGCTTGGCAATTTAATTGTCCATTCGGAACGCAAGGAGCATGAGCACTCGGGCATACACTATCGTTGCAAAAGGGGGTGCTGACACAGTTTACAGAGTTCACAACATTGTCGTTAACGTGCGCAGGCACGGGAACACCAGATTGGCATGGACTGACCTTGTCTGTAGCCGATGAGTCGTCTGCTTGTAGTGCCATGAGGCGTTGTTGTGTGGAGGCCAATTCGTGGTGTATGTTGCGGAGATGCAGCAGCATTTCCGTACATTCCATCCGCAACTTCGAAGACTTGGCACACTCCACTAGCTGCTTGTTTGTCCAATATTGCAGCTCCAAGGATAGGTTTACACACTTCTTAGCACGGCACACATGTTTGGTGTTAGCCGAACTGTCACTTGGCGGAGCGAAAGGAATATGTTTGTTTGGCGGAGGGGGGGGGGGGGTAAAACACAGTATTTTGCACAAAATCTAGTGACAACTGATAGTGCTTGAGGAAATCAATTCCGAGAATAGGTTCTTCAATTGTTGACACTAGAAACGTCCACTCCAACTTGCACTCGGGCGAAAGTTTCACTGTATAGAAAGTGGAACCCAAACACTGTAGGGTAGACAAGTTCACTGCACGAAGTACTGTTTTGTGTGGTTGCGCTTTATTGGTTGCTAGGCGAACCGGCAGCAAAGAGACATCTGCTCCAGTGTCTACCAGAAAGCATACACCTGATCGTAAATCGCGAACATTGACTCGACCACACTTACTGTTGTTGTCCGAAACGGAGTGCAACGTGGGATGGTGCCCGTTGTTTACATCGCAGGAGGTGGCACCGTAGCCTACCTGTGGTTGGAGTTTGGGTAAGAACACGGTGACTGGCATTTGCGAGCTTGCTCCCCAAATCTCGCATGGAAGAAATAGTAAGGTTGGGCGGGCCTGTGCTCCTGTGGGTAGTTGCTAGGTGATGGAGTATGTGCCCCAGAGTCTTCCACAGAGGCCGATGCACTGTCGTTGCAGGGAGTTGAAGGTGCAGGCAGGGCGGCTAGTTTAACAAACTTGTTATTAGCAGCACCAGACAAGGGCGTGGCGTCAGAAAGCGTCTTAGTGCGGTCACCTCCAGAATGCAGTGCATGGAGCTCATGTTGCCTGGCGGAGTATGCTCTGTCGGCGGCGCGTAAACGTTTATTTACTGGCCTATCTTCATACGCAGAGATTGCAGTCTGGACAGGCAAAGGCAGCTTTTCAGTCCAGATTTCTGAGAGCGTGTCATCAGGTATAACTTGCTCATCGACGAGGAGACAGATGCACTGCCACAGCTGGGACGGAGACCTGTAGCCGAGACGCTCTTCATAGATGAGCTGTCACACATTTTCTCTCCTGATTTTAGAGACACGCTCCAGTATCATCTGTTTCGCCACAGCATACTTCCCTGCTGGGGGGGGGGGGGGGGGGGGGGTGCTTTGACCAGATCGTAAATTAAATCGACGCTGTCGTGAAGATGGTTCATGAGGCAGGCGAAGCGTGCGTCATCGTCCAAAGCACAGACATTGAATGTTTGCTCAACCAAGTTAAACCAGAACTCTGGGTGAGCAGGTTTGAAGTCCGGTAATTTCAGCAGATTCGGCACTGCAGTAACTGCGGAGGTGCACCTATTACTTCGGACGGAAGTAGAGCATGCAGAAGATAGCGAGTCCGAATTATTGGCGTCCCGTAATGCGGGAATTCGCGAAATTCACTTCACGCCGGGGGGGCGGCTGAGAAGCGACGGATGCTCGAACGGTGTGAGGATCGTAGTCAAAATGTGCATTCTCATTGACATGATAGCTTGGAGAGAAGCCACAAGTGCTTAAGTACGCCGGTGAATGTCCATTATGCACACAGTATTCACTCGACCGTGAGTGGTGGGGCTGGTTGTAGATGTCGGAGTAATTATTGTCCAGCACACAATTGTTGACTTGATTAGAAGCAACACAAGGATCCCACACACGTCCACTAGGATGCACACTTGGTGTGATATTTGCTGTTTGGCGAGCATTGAACACCTGTTGACTAGCCGGCGCGGAAGGATACACACGTGGCGGGAACTGATTCGAGTTTGAATTTACTACTGGATATTCCAAAGTAGCAAAACCTTGCTCGACACCACGAACTGTATTGAATTGTGCGTTCGACACAGGAGTAGTAATGTTCTGACCAACACTCTGTGGAGAACACGTGGGAAGGTCTAGGCTAACAAAGCCAGAGTCCATGACCGTTGGTGTTTGGAAGAAACTGGCGGCACTCCATTAATTCTACTGCATGTTCTGGCTGAAGGATTCCGAAGATTCCTGCGGCATGTCCACTATGACGGCAGGAGTGCTGGAGAGATGTTGCTGAAATCTGGGTGGCGGTGAGTGTTGAAAGGCCATTGTCTGGAGCTGAACAAAGGCCCTCTGGACAGGCAAAGGCAGCTTTTCAGTCCAGATTTCTGAGAGCGTGTCATCAGGTATAACTTGCTCATCGACGAGGAGACAGATGCACTGCCACAGCTGGGACGGAGACCTGTAGCCGAGACGCCCTTCATAGATGAGCTGTCACACATTTTCTCTCCTGATTTTAGAGACACGCTCCAGTATCATCTGTTTCGCCACAGCATACTTCCCTGCTGGGGGGGGGGGGGGGGGGGGGGGTGCTTTGACCAGATCGTAAATTAAATCGACGCTGTCGTGAAGATGGTTCATGAGGCAGGCGAAGCGTGCGTCATCGTCCAAAGCACAGACATTGAATGTTTGCTCAACCAGGTTAAACCAGAACTCTGGGTGAGCAGGTTTGAAGTCCGGTAATTTCAGCAGATTCGGCACTGCAGTAACTGCGGAGGTGCACCTATTACTTCGGACGGAAGTAGAGCATGCAGAAGATAGCGAGTCCGAATTATTGGCGTCCCGTAATGCGGGAATTCGCGAAATTCACTTCACGCCGGGGGGGCGGCTGAGAAGCGACGGATGCTCGAACGGTGTGAGGATCGTAGTCAAAATGTGCATTCTCATTGACATGATAGCTTGGAGAGAAGCCACAAGTGCTTAAGTACGCCGGTGAATGTCCATTATGCACACAGTATTCACTCGACCGTGAGTGGTGGGGCTGGTTGTAGATGTCGGAGTAATTATTGTCCAGCACACAATTGTTGACTTGATTAGAAGCAACACAAGGATCCCACACACGTCCACTAGGATGCACACTTGGTGTGATATTTGCTGTTTGGCGAGCATTGAACACCTGTTGACTAGCCGGCGCGGAAGGATACACACGTGGCGGGAACTGATTCGAGTTTGAATTTACTACTGGATATTCCAAAGTAGCAAAACCTTGCTCGACACCACGAACTGTATTGAATTGTGCGTTCGACACAGGAGTAGTAATGTTCTGACCAACACTCTGTGGAGAACACGTGGGAAGGTCTAGGCTAACAAAGCCAGAGTCCATGACCGTTGGTGTTTGGAAGAAACTGGCGGCACTCCATTAATTCTACTGCATGTTCTGGCTGAAGGATTCCGAAGATTCCTGCGGCATGTCCACTATGACGGCAGGAGTGCTGGAGAGATGTTGCTGAAATCTGGGTGGCGGTGAGTGTTGAAAGGCCATTGTCTGGAGCTGAACAAAGGCCCTCGCGGTAGGCGCGTAAATAACCTTCGGGCGGTAACTTGGACGCGTATTACACAAAAAACGGGGTCACCAGTGTGGGAATATGGAATAGTTGTAGGCAAACAACTAGAATTCACTCAGATACAGATTTATTCACACTTAGCTTCTTCACAGATACAAGTCCAGAGGCTAAATGCCGTTAGCGTCCAACATCCTGCCCAAAGCCGCTCTCCTCAAAGATAGCACACTTACGCACAGAACAAATATCGATATTTATGGCGCTCTACGCCACGACAGCATAGGAAATGCAGTGTCTCTCTGTTCTATTTATGTTCACATGAGATGCCTGTCCCACTAAGATGGATGCTGCTTGAGGCACTTAATGTCACTGCAGAATATCTGTACATTTTCATCAATGCCCCATTATGTTAATGCATTCCAAACAGCATTTGCTTTCTCTTTACTAGAATAAATAACTATGAATAAATAAATGGTTTTTTATTTGTCCATAATAACTTTTATGTTGGGGACATAGTCTGTTTATAAACATATGAACATTAATAAGAGTTAAGAAATAAAGATAATTTATTCACAGTATCATTAAAACTCCTTGATGGAGTACAAACATATAGCACTTAACTATTGCTTTAATATTGTCTGAAATATGCTTCCATTCAACTGTTTTATATTATTTGGCACTTTGTTATAAAAATATCTTCCAACAGAAAATGGACTATGGTCTGTTGCTCTTGTATTACTAAATTTTACGTGGAAATACTATCTTTTTCTTGCATTATAATTATGGGTTTCACTATTGATTATACTATGTTCCGTATGTCCTTTCACAAACAGTATAGTCAGGAGAACATACAATGAATACACTGTTAGTATGTTATATTTAATGAAGTATTCTCTACAGGACTCAAGTTTATTAATATTAGCTATAATCCTAATTGCTCTCTTCTGGGGTCTCATAGCCGTATCCATGTATGCCATTGGTGGCCCACCCCAAATCTTGATACCATATTGAAGGTTGGAGAGTATGATTCCAAAATAGATTTTTCTTAAGACAAGTGGTGCTATTATGCTAGAAAGACGTTTAAGCAGGCAGGTGTTACAGAATATTTGGTTACACATGTAACTGGTGTGCTCCTTCCATGTAAGATGTTCATCTACTGTAACACCCAGGAATCGTTTCAACTGATAGCTCTGGCTCAGTAACCACTTGTCTTGACTTATAATTTAGCAGAAACTCCATCAGAATTGTCTTGTCCTTATGTAGTACCAATTTGTTTTTGGTGAGATATTCTGTGATGAGGCTAATGTTCTCTGTATTATTTTGCACTGCTAACTGTTTTGGAGAGAAGGAGGTATCGTCGGCATAATTTACTAGGTTTGGATTTTGTGGAATTATTTTAGTACTGATGTACACAACAAACAAAAAAGGCCCAATAATGTTTCTCTGAGGGACTCCACAGTTAAGAATTTTATAAGATGATTTTACTGATTGTGTATGTCCCCCAGTTGTATGATACAGCTTAGCACATTGTCTCCTGTCAGAAAGGTAGGATCTTAACAAGTATATTGGCACTCTTCTGACTCGATAAGTTTCTAATTTATATAGAAGAATGGAATGATTTACAGAGTCAAAGGCCTTGGATAGGTCTATAAAGATGCCAATGACTTCATTTCCATCATCAAGTTTATCCAGTACCACTTGAAAAAATTTATCTACAACTGTTATTGTAGACCTGCCCTTCCTGAAACCATGCTGCAAGCTTTTTAGTAAATTGTAATTCCAGAAAAATGATTCAAGTTGGTCAATAAGTAAGTTTTCAAATAACTTACTGAGTATTGACAGCAATGAAATAGACCTATAATTTTGCAGATTGGTAGTAATTCCGTTTTTGTGCACTGACTACTGCATTCTCAGAAATATGGCTGATATGTCGTCCCAGCCACTGGATGTATTTGCTTTTAAGTTGTAAATAATTTTCAGGATTTCCAATTCCGTAACACACCTCAAGAAGAATGAATTACTGGCATTACTGGGATTTAATGCCTACGATGGGTCAATCACATCCTCCCTACTTATCTTACTAAATTGTTCAATGAAGCTCTCACATATTTCCTTAGGTTCAGTCAGGAATTTTTCATTGTCTCTATATACTATGTTGTTGCACACTGCATTGTCACTTCCCCTGCTTTCCTTGTTTACTATATACTCCACACTGTATTGCTAATATTGGTGGACTACCTCATCTGTTCTGCATACATTTGTGCTTTTAATGTCTTGAGTGCTTCACTATAGGGTTGTCTACAAGTTTTGTGTGTAGATTGGAAACACAGCAGTTTGGTATCTCTAAAAAGAATATATAAATTCTCCATATCTTCCATTAATTTTATCAGATTGGAGGGAAGTTTAAGATTCTGGGAACTGTCAGTTTTCCTTAGTTTTTTTACCACTGGGCATGCCTGATTAAGACAATGGGTTAACATTGTATAAAATCTGTCCCACTTTTTATTGATGTCTTCCATTTCATATGGACCTACCTGATTCCAGTTTATGTATCCCGGGGTTTCATTTAACGTATGATAATCTAGATTTCTTTTATAGGTAAACAGCTCTCCATGAGATTCTATTTCTTTGTCTGTATGAGGTTCTAGAACTAATGCACTATGATCTGAAATGTGGCTCTTGATGGTTCAAACTACAAGGTCTTCCTTGCTTAAGTTTGCAATAACGTGGTCAATACATGGTAGAGCATCACACATTATTCTTGTTGCTGTGAAATTCACATGGGTGTAATTATAAGACTGTGATGTATCAATATATCTAAGATAATTAACACTATTAGTTAAGGAGTCAATGTTCACATTGCCTACCGTTAAAGTGTGATTTTTATGAAATGAGAGTTTATCAGCAAGTTCCTCTACATGACAAAAGAATTCTTCCATATTACTGTTAGGGGATCTGTACAGGCTACCTACTATTAACCTGCTTTTTCTGAGCTTAATTTTTATTTCAGTTGTTTTAAACACTATCCACATGCAAATTTATCTACCCAGTATTTTTTTTTTTTGCATTGGACATTACTTTTGGCATAAATACAAACACCACCACCTTTATGTTGCTTATTACAATACACACTTTCAGTTTTATAATTACTTAAATTAATACCACACATTTCCTCAGTTTTGCACCCTAGTTCATTCACAAGATAAATATGAGGACTACTTGTCACTTAGAAAATTTGTTCAATTTTGTTGGTAATATATAGGAAGTTCTTTGATATTGTTTCGAGTTTACCATCATTTACGATTTTGTCATCAAGTACTTTGCCTTCGCATATGCATAGTAAAAGTTGTTTTACTCTAAAAAAGTTTCTGTAGGACTGCTTTCACTTATGAATGAATTGTTTTTATATATAAGGCTTTTCCGTTTAATCCTTTCTTTTATTATTTGATTTAATTTTTCACACAAATAAAGTCTTCCTGCATATTTCAAGTCCAACCCATGGTTAGTTTGCTGACCTCTATCCAACTTTCCTATAACTAGAACTGAGCTATACAGTTTGAACGTAGTGCCTTAATTATAATATTTGTTTTTCTTATTTCCTTGTTTACATCCAAGTTATAGGTCAGGTCGTGCCGATGCGGCACAGTAGCGACAATCAAGTTTTTCTGCTTAATTTATTCAAGGAAATTCTGCAGAGCTTCAATGGAGACATCAGCTTCATTACTTCCCACACTATTCCCACCACTTACACAAACTATAAAATCATTGCTACACAGCAATTTAATTTTCAAATCAGATTCTTGTACAATGTTTCTTGTTTTTGTGCCGGATGCCACGACACTACTCACTTGAAGATGTTTGCTTGAGTTATTTAGGATTTCAGCTAGATTTCTTCCATGGCTATACGAGAGTAAAATCACATTGCACTTTCATGTGTGTTTTGGAGTACCAGAATTATGGAGTTCATTGAAGGAGCCACGGACTGCATTGCCATGATTATGTTCGCACTGTGAACTTTTCCTGTATTCCTTATTAACTGTCTGTTTTTCATTAGTTTTTGAGAGCTTATTACACTTCATTATGGAAGTTTTCAGAGATTTATTGCAGTTTTTTTTACTGAGGATCTGGTGTTGTATCTTATTTTCGTATTTGTCACTGTGTTTGTTTCAAAATTACATTTACTAAGTTCGTTATCAAGTTACGTAAATTTACTGCCACCAGTGCAACCACTTATTGAGAGTACACTATACCTGTTTTTATCAACAAACTTCTGTTCATCTGCTGTGATTGATGCTTTTTTTGCTTTTAAAGCACTTACTTGTTTCCAGTCTTGCAGTTAAGGCCTACTTGTTTGGAGGTCAGGAACTCGTGGTGTCTGTATTTTCACAGCACTGAATTTTCACTTGTTCGGTGGGCGTTTTTACATCTTAATGAATTCATTATGAACTAAATGATTAATGGAAAATCTCATATAAAGACGTAAAACAAATACTAACATAGAGGGGCTGGCCATTACTTACCTCAGCTCAGTACAGCCAATAGATACACAAAAAACAGAACCAAAAATTTACGTTCCTAGCTTTCAGAACAAATGTTCCTTCATCAGGGAGGAGAGAGGGGAAAGAAAGGGAAGAAGAGAAATTAGATTCAGTTACTCACAACCCAGGTTATGAAGCAACAGGGAAAGGAAAACAGGGAGTGTAGCAAGGATGGAGGCATGGTTGTCAGATGGAAGCCAAAGGTATTCTACTGTAAGTACTGTGCCAGCTTCAAACCAAAGAGGATGCATACAGAAGTAAAGAGGTATATAGTATAAACATAAACACAACTATGTAGGATGAAAAGATGCGTGAATTGCTAAAGAGGAAAGGGAAAGAGGAGAAGACTGAAGAGTAAATGGGAGTGAGGTTGTTTAACGTAGGTTCAGTCCAGGGGGATGGCGGGATGAAAGGATGTGTTGGAGTGCAAGTTCCCATCTCCGCAGTTCAGAGGGACTGGTGTTGAGTGGGAGAAGCCAAATCACACATACAGTGTAGCAGGTTCCTAGGTCCCTAGAATTATGCTGGAGGGCATGCTCCGCTACTGGGTATTGGACATCTCCTAGGCGGGCAGTTTGTCTGTGTCCATTCATGCGCTCAGCCAGTTTAGTTGTTGTCATACCGATGTAAAAGGCTGTGCAGTGCAGGCATGTCAGTTGATAAATGACGTGTAGTTTCACACGTGGCCCTGCCTTGAATTGTGTATGTTTTACCAGTAGCAGGGCTGGAGTAGGTGGTTGTGGGGGGATGCATGGGGCAGGTTTTGCATCGGGGTCGGTTACAGGGGTAGGAACCGCTGGGTAGAGAACGTAGTCTGGGAATATTGTAGGGTTTAACAAGGATGTTATGAAGGTTAGGGGGTTGACGAAAGGCAACTCTGGGTGGTGTGGGGAGAATTTTGTCAAGGGATGATCTCATTTCAGGGGTTGACTTGAGAAAGTCATATCCCTGGCAGAGTAATTTGTTGATGTTTTCGAGGCCAGGATAATATTGCGTGACAAGGGGGATGCTTCTGTGTGGTCTGGGGATAGGAACAATGTTGTTGGATGGGGAGGAATGTATTGCTCGGGAGATCAGTTTGTGGACAAGGTCTGCAGGATAGTTGCAGGAGAGGAAAGCACTGGTTAGGTTATTGGTGTAATTGTTGAGGGATTCGTCACTGGAGCAGATACGTTTGCCACAAATACCTAGGCTGTAGGGAAGGGAGCGTATGATGTGGAATGGATGGCAGCTATCAAAGTGAAGGTACTGTTGTCTGTTTGTGGGTTTGATATGGACAGAGGTGTGGATGTGAGCTTCAACAAGATGAAGGACAACATCCAGGAAGGCGGCTTGGGTTTTGGAGAAGGACCAGGTGAAATTCAGATTCGAAAAGGAGTTGAGGTTATGGAGGGAATGAAGGAGTGTTTCTTCAGCATGAGTCCAGACCACAAAGATGTCATCTGGCACAGTACTTACAGTAGAATATCTTTGGCTTCCATCTGACAATCATTCCTCCATCCTTGCCACCCTCCCTGTTTTCCTTTCCCTGTTGCTTCATAATCTGGGTTGTGAGTAACTGAATCTACTTTCCCTTCTTCCCTTTCTTTCCCCTCTCTCCTCCCTGATGAAGGAACATTTGTTCCAAAAGCTAGGAACGTAAATTTTTGGTTCTGTTTTTTGCGTATCTATCGGCTGTACTGAGCTGAGGTAAGTACTGGCCAGCCCCTCTATCTCTTTGTTAGTATTTGTTTCACATCTTTATATGAGATTTTCCATTAATCATTTAGATCACCTATATGGTCCACATCCTTCATTGTTTTGTCCCTTTTGTTAGCTATCACTTACATCTGTCATCTTAACACTTTCTCTTCTTCAGTGTTTTATATATACATAAATAAATATTTTCGTTACCAACTGTGCCAGTTTCATCTTCCTCCTATTATCTTGTTCCGTTTATAGTCCACTTCCCTTTTTTTGTTTATTGATTTATTTATTTAACATTACATAGTTTTAACATTCGTTATTCGCTGTTTTCCAGCCAACAATCATTGCCAACAATCTCTTCCAAACCTACTAGTATCATCCATTTCCATCGATTTCATGTTGCTGGCGATATTTTTGTGCCATTGGCTATGTTTCTCTGCCACAGGAAAATTTTCTATGGGACATTTCTGCACCTCCCGCGATCTTCTTTGCGGCGCGCACGATCTTTTTTGCGGCACACGCGATCTCTTTTGCGGCATGCGCAATCTTTTTTTCGCCACTCGCTATCTCCGTTGTTGAGCAACATGTGTTCTTTTCCCCTGATCTGGACATACGTGCTTGGTCTTGTCAACTTTTTCCGTATTTTTCTTATTTAGTGGTCTTCCTTTGGTATTGAACATTACCAACCCAATTTCTTTCTTTCTTTCTCGTCCTTTCCTCCGTGTTTTATTCCTTATTATGATTACTATTTTAACTTTAGTTATTTAATTTCCCTACCCACCAGTTACCCACTATGTACACTAATCCTATACCACATTATTTACATTCATTCCGGAAACATGCATTCACCGTAGCCGAACTGCAATCCCACATACTTTTCCTCCGGTCCTGCTTAACCTTTAGAATTACCCCTAAAGGACTTACCTTAAAAGTTCCCATCTCTGGGTGCAATTCCTCCTTCCACCAGTCTCTCCTGGACTTCCAGAACCTTCAATCCTTAGCCCTTACCCAACTTGTCCTGAATCTCTACACTACTTCATGTAACCACCACTCCCAACAGCTCCTATCTCTCTTCAAAGTCCTCCACCTCTCAAACCCTTGCTTGGAGAACACACTCAGGAACATCCTAGAAGCCAGCTGCAAACTTGAGTTCCATGCCACACACCACCTGAAAAAACTATCCACAGTGCTAGTGCAACACCTAAGAAGTGGGGTCCCTCTCCCTATCCCTCACAAACACCAACCACAACAGAACCTTCAACAAAGCCCCTCATAGCCAACAAACCTAGCCTAGCCACCCTACTCAATCTCCCCATCCCAGCACATACCCCACACAGACCAAATCTCAACTATAACCACAGTCAAATGCCACATGTCACCAGTCCCAATTCAGTTCTAAACCTCTCATCCAGGTCCCTCTCTCCTCCAGAGACATCTGTTCTATCAAAAGGCTTAACCTTTAGCCCCACGCCTAAATTCAACCACACTGCCCTGGTTAAAGATCTCCTCTCATTCACCCGGAACCTCAACTGGAAGTATCACTTCACTACCCAACCAAACACAGCCCCCAAATACTAGACCCAGTGTTGAACCCTGTCTAGAACAGTTCCGACTGCCTTCTCAAAGGGATCCTCCTCCCCTCCCCCAAAACCATCCCTTGCAGACATTTCAGGAATTCCTCACATCCAGTGTTGCCTCCCAGCCCTTCTTGAAGAACATCCCAACAGTCCCCAACATCACCCCAGCTGAATCCTGTGCCATTAAGGAGCTGAAAATAGACCGCTCTATTGTCATCCTCCCGGTGGATAAAGGCTCCACAACTGTCATACTTGACCATGTGGAGTATGTGGCAGAAGGACTGCGTCAACTCTCCAACACCTCAACCTACAAAGCTGTTACCCAGAATCCCATTCCCTCCATCCAGACTGAGCTGCAGAAATTCCTAAAAATCCAAGGTCCCTCACAAGGCCTCACAATGGCTTCCATAGACTTACTTACTCCACCTGAGCCACGTACCCCTACCTTCTACCTGTTACCCAAAATCCACAAAGAGAGCCATCCTGACCGTCTCATTGTAGCAAGCTTCAAAGCTCCAACAGAAAGTATCTTAGCTCTGGTAGACCAACACCTCCAACCTATCACCCGCAGACTCCCATCCTACATCAAAGACACATACCACTTCCTAGAACACCTCAAATCCATTCCCACTCCTCTCCCACCTGAAACCTTTCTTGTCACCATAGATGCTACATTCCTTTACACAAACATCCCACATACCCATGGTCTCTCTGCCCTTGAGCACTACCTCTCCCAACGCCCACCCGAAGATCTTCCAAAAACCTCGTTCCTTATCACACTTACCAACCTCATCCTCACCCATAATTACTTCACTTTTGAAGGCCAGACCTACAAACAAATCAGGGGAACAGCCATGGGAACCAGGATGGCTCCGTCCTATGCCAACCACTTCATGGGCCGCATGGAGGAGGCTTTCCTGAAGACCCAACAGCTGGCCTGGTGTAGGTTTATAGATGACATCTTTGTGGTCTGGACTCATGGTGAAGAAACACTCCTTAATTTCCTCCATAACCTCAACTCCTTTTCGAATCTGAATTTCACCTGGTCCTTCTCCAAAACCCAAGCCACCTTCCTGGATGTTGACCTTCATCTTGTTGAAGCTCACATCCACACCTCTGTCCATATCAAACCCACAAACAAACAGCAGTACCTTCACTTTGATAGCTGCCATCCATTCCACATCAAACACTCCCTTCCCTACAGCCTAGGTATTTGTGGCAAACGTATCTGCTCCAGTGATGAATCCCTCAACAATTACACCAATAACCTAACCAGTGCTTTCCTCTCCCGCAACTATCCAGCAGACCATGTCCACAAATAGATCTCCTGAGCAATACATTCCTCCCCGCCCAACAACATTGTTCCTATCCCCAGACCACACAGAAGCATCCCCCTTGTCACCCAATATTATCCTGGTGTCGAAAACATCAACAAATTACTCTGCCAGGGATATGACTTTCTCAAGTAAACCCCTGAAATGAGATCATCCCTTGACAAAATTCTCCCCACACCACCCAGAGTTGCCTTTTTTTGCCATCCTAACCTCCGTAACATCCTTGTTAAACCCTACAATATTCCCAGACTACGTTCTCTACCCAGCGGTTCCTACACCTGTAACTGACACCGCTGCCAAACCTGCCCCATGCATCCCCCCACAACCACCTACTCCAGCCCTGCTACTGGTAAAACATACACAATTCAAGGTAGGGCCATGTGTGAAACTACACATGTTATTTATCAACTGACATGCCTGCACTGCACAGCCTTTTACATCGGTATGACAACAACTAAACTGGCTGAGCGCATGAACGGACACAGACGAACTGCCCGCCTAGGAGATGTCCAATACCCAGTAGCGGAGCATGCCCTCCAGCCTAATTCTAGGGACCTAGGAACCTGCTACACTGTATGTGCCCTTTGGCTTCTCCCACCCAACACCAGTCCCTCTGAACTGCGGAGATGGGAACTTGCACTCAAACACATCCTTTCATCCCGCCATCCCCCTGGACTGAACCTACGTTAAACAACCTCACTTCCATTTACTCTTCAGTCTTCTCCTCTTTCTCTTTCCTCCTTAGCCATTCATGCATCTTTTCATCCTACATAGTTGTGTTTACCTTTATACTATATACCTCTTTACTTCTGTATGCATCCTCTTTGGTTTGAAGCTGGCACAGTACTTACAGTAGAATATCTTTGGCTTCCATCTGACAACCATGCCTCCATCCTTGCCACCCTCCCTGTTTTCCTTTCCCTGTTGCTTCATAACCTGGGTTGTGAGTAACTGAATCTACTTTCCCTTCCTCCCTTTCTTTCCCCTCTCTCCTACATGATGAAGGAACATTTGTTCCGAAAGCTAGGAATTTAAATTTTTGGTTCTGTTTTTTGTGTATCTATCGGCTGTACTGAGCTGAGGTAAGTACTGGCCATCCCCTCTATCTCTTTGGTAGTATTTGTTTCACATTCATTATGAACTGTAGACTTATTAAGCGCTCATTTAACTTCCGAAGTTCTCAAATACAATGACTACAAAATTGTTTTTCACCACTTGACTGTAACTTCTGTTCACTTTATCAACACATACAACTTCACATGACACCACCTTGAAGGCAAGATTCTGTAATCCTGGAATGCCAAAAATTGTTCACTAGCCCCAAATGTAACAATGATTCCATGTTTTTCTTATTTTGGGTGCCTGAAATTCAGTGTTGGTAACAGTTTACCATGCCCTGAATGCTAAGAACTGCAGGAATATCACTTGTGAAGGATGATTTTTTTGTTCAGACTGTTCTCCTCTCTTATTCTGTCTCATTCTACGAAAAAATGATATATTAATATAGAGCTCTTCAGTACTGTGACCAAGTGCCCCTGCTGTCACCAAAACAATTTATATACATAATCTCTTACACTTATCTATCCAATGCAGCCCCAAACTTTTCAGTAGTAAAATCTTTGGTACCTCACCTAGCAGCATTCTCCAATGAACTACTCTCAGTACTTTCAAATTACTCACCATTACCAATGTCAATTTCATCTGAACTTGAAATTCCTTATAGAGTTCAGATGATGAAGAAAGAAGTATAGTGCAAGATGCAGAAGTAGATGCTCTGCACTTTTGTTCCTCTTGACTTTTCTCTTCTTCCAATTTTCTCTGCCTCACTCATTTTTCTTTATGCACAAGTGTTCAGTCTACTTCTACATGGTAGGCCTTATGCTCTGGCTTTATCTGTTGAAGTAAAACCATCTTGTCTTCTTCCAACTTGATTGTCTGTAGAGCATGGGAATGTGCAGTATCAAATAAACTGTACAAATTATTTATAAACTTCTTTTCACAGCACTCAAACATGTCTTGAGATGATTTTGCAATTTGCTCCACCCCAAATGCAAGATTGTAACTTTTTGTGAACAATGCTGAATATCTCTTGCCAGAATTCTTGTTCTCTTCCAAAATATATGCACTTGGGAACCACAAGATCATCACTTCCACTAGTAGTCAACTGTACATCTTGTATGTTATAGAAAACTTCTCTATGTAATGGTTATTTGGCATTTTATGTTTCCCACTAACAACACATGTCTCTTGGTACTACATAATTGTTGTGACATCTTAGACAGAGACTGTAAAATACATGTGTTACAATCAGAAACAAATAAAGAACTGACTGCACTGGACATACACATACTCTGGCATAGGTTACAGTTATTCTATTGCAACAGAATTTTGAGCAGATGTGTTTTACAGTCACGTGAACAATACAGTATGGTGAACACACAAAAATATTAAAGTCAGAAAATATGGGACACCTTAACTGATACATTCCATAATAGATGAACACTGTTTACACATTCTCAAAAGATTCCATCACACAAGTGACCACTGAAATCATGACATCACCACAACACACATAACAAAACAGCACATTCTGCTTTGTGTAATTGTGATTAAGCATTACATGCAGGCCCAGCGAAGTTACAGCAGTGGGATCACATCAAAAAAGCTCTGCTTCATACACTTTAATTGTGTATACAGTGGGATGAATCTACTGCTGATATAAATAGGACTCAAAACTCACAGCCACCATCTTTGGCATCAGGGGTTATATTTTTATGTGGACTGGCACAGCCTCATACTAGCAATATTGTACTGTAGCTGATGCTGTAAGCTTGCTACTTGACTAACCATACTGGCAGTGCCACCTTTAGGCCTGTGCTGTAAGTTCACAATTTTCCCAGCAGACTACAATACTGTGGCTGACTGACCTGTGTGACTATCAGTTGCAGTCACATCATGAACATCTTTCAGGTAAAGAATAATTGAACACTGCAGTCCCTCAAGGGAATGTGTTAGGCCCAATAATGTCTCTCATTTATGATGCTAGTGTGAAAAATTTGGAATCATTACCACATACTATTGCTAGTGCAGTGATGATCCCACATAATAATAGGTCATCCTTAATGGGTAAATACATGATGTGTAAGTGTTCTTCGGCAGAGATTCATGAAGCAGATGTCTTCCTTAGCCCAATCATCAAACAGCAGAAAAAGTCAACTAGGCGAAAGAAATTGTGTAGTCACAGATTTTTGCACAGTGCTACAGGGGAGTGTCATGAACAACATACTAAAAATCCTGACTAGTGGGATGTCATGGAGGAGGGATTGTTGAAAGGTCACTTTTTGTTATTGTTATTGAATAGCTCAAAAAATATTATATATTAAATTTCCTGCAGAAAAAGTTCTATTTATTTTCTTATTTTCCTCCATACCTGTAGTTTCCAGGTCACAGTGGACAGAAAAACTGCACATTGTCAAAATTATTGTTTTAGCAGTATAAAATCAATGTTTATTTATAAATGAAGTGGGTTGATTACACATATTAAATGTATGTATCATATCTAAGTGCAATAGAGCTGTATTAAAGGACGTATTGTGTTCTGTGGGTGTAACTGGGGAAAGGGGGAATGTATGGAGTAGAAATGCGAGGGGTGGTAGGTTGCCAGATTGTGTTCAGGAGCTTCCTTCCTTGAAAAGTCTGCATCAACTCAGCACTGAGCAGGTTATTTCTCATTCCATTTACCTCACAATCAAGTACAGGGTGTTCCACTAAGTTATGATTACTCTCCCCAGTGCCAAAGACATATTCGGGGGATTTTTATTTTACAATAAATGCATTAACACTGCATGGAATGAAGATATGAGTTACTCATAACACTAACACAAGAAATGTATATGGACCTAATCTACATAAATATCTGAAAACTGTTCTACACTGCTAGAGAGGAAATTGATTCTTAGTCACCCTTTACAGCAGCTGTAGTTTTCTTCTTGGAAAGGCGATATTCTTGACTGTTAGCGCTGCTTGAGTTGGAGTTTACAGGCAGACAATACCTCCATGCCATTTCCTGTTGACTTCTCATATGTGAGTAGACAAAATAACTTTCACTAAGCTCATGTTTATGTACTGGAGTTACCTTCAGTTTATCAAATGAGTACTTATCCACAATTGTTAAGTCAGCTATTATGTGAAACAATTCAACAGCTTGAACTGTCAACTCTCTATCACATTGAAGAGCCTGTCCCAAGCGTAATGTGCTATCCACATGTTGATTTTATTGTATCAACTTTTAACTGTCTGGAATACTTTTCAAAGCCTGAGGAGTATGAAGTACATCACCCTAGCATCCGAACTCCCAACATCTGAACTGACTCAGAGGAGTAAACTATACCCTTCTATAATAGAAGTGGTAGGTCACCTGTGTGTTATAGAATTTCAGATACTTCAACAGATACTGAGACGACAAAAGTCATGGAATAGCAATATGTACGTATACAGATGGCAGCAGTATTCTCTACACAAGGGCATAAAAGGGCAGTTCATTGGCAGAGCTGTCATTTGTCCTCAGGAAATTCCTGTGAAACAGTGTATCATGTGATTATGGTCACACAGTGGGAATGAAAAGCCTTTGAATGTGGAATGGCAGTCGGAATTAGACACAGGGGACATTCCATTTTCAAAATCAATATTCCATGATCCATGGTACCAAGAGTGTGCAGAGAATACCAAATTTCAGGCATTACCTCTCACTACAAACAACATAGTAGCCAGTAGCTTTCAGTTAACAACCAAGAGCAGCATCATTCACATAGAGATGCCGCAGTTAACAGACTAACAACATTGTATGAAATAACTGCAGAAATCAAAGTGGGACATACAACAAATGAATCCAATAGGTCAGTGTGATGAAATCTGCAATTAATGGACTATGGCAGCAGATGACTGATGCAAGTGCCTTTGCTAACAACACAAAATCACCTGCAGTGCCTTGCTGCACTCGTGACCATATTGGTTCGAGCCCAGCTGGCTAGAAAACTGTTGCCCAGTCAGATGATTCCTGATTTCAGCAGGTAAGACCTGAGTGTGGCACAGACCCTATGAAACAATAGACCCCAAGTTGTCAAGAACTGTGGAAGCTAGTGGTAGCTCCATAATGCTGTAGGCTGTGTTTATAGAGAACAGACTGGGTCTTCTGGTCCAAACTGATCACTGACTAAAACTGGTTATGTTTGGCTACTTGGAGACCTTCTGAAGCCATTCATGGACTTCATCTACTCAAATAATGATGGAATTTTTACGGAGGACAATGTGAAATTTCACTAGGCCACAAGTGTTCATGACTGGTTTGAAGAACATTCTGGACAATTCAAGTGAATGATGTGACCATCCAGATCGCCCATCATGAATCCTATCAAACATTTATGTGGTATAACTGAGAGGTCAGTTCAGGCACAAAATCCTGCAGTGGCAATGCTTTCGTAGCTATGGATAGCTATAGAGGCAGAATGTCTCAGTATTTCTGCAGGGGACTCCCAATGACTGTTTAAGTCCATGTCACTTCAAAGGGGCTGCACTATGCCAGGCAAAAGGAGATCTGACACGATATCAGGAAGTATCCCATGACTTTTGTCACCTCAGTGTAAGTCAAGCAATCGTTTATAGTAGGTTATTGTTCTAGATTGTAATATATCAGGTCCATTCAATCATACATATCCACACTTATCTTGAAGACACCGTGAATGTGTGGTTAGTGACACCACTCAGTGCAACCGGCTATATATGTGCCAACAATTCCTGTGTGGAAAAGATTTGTGCAGAAACCCATTAACACAACTAATCACATGAGAAGTGCAATAACATTCAGGTGTTTCATTAATTCACCACCAAACGACTACAATACAATTACACAGCCTCACAATACACTGTCCACAACAGACAGCAACAGCTGTCACATTTACCAATACAATTCCTTTCCCAGCGACCCTACACAGGACACTAACAACAGCACATTTACAAATTAAATACTCCTCAGTCGCTGTTTAAAGGAATATATTTTCATATAAGCTTGCTTAACACCTGAAAGGAACTCTACTATCTACAAACAAGCTCAATGAAGTTATTTTGTCTATTCATATAGGAAAAATGGACAGGAAATGCTTTTGAGGTATAGTCTGTACATAAACTGAAAATCGAGCAGAGCCCATAATTAAGAAAATCAACTTTCCCATACGAACACCACAGCAGCTGTACAGGATGGCTAAGAATCAGTTTCACTTCTGGTAGTGTAGAACAGTGTTCAGATATTTACATAGATTATGGCAACATACCTTCCCTCACACTCCATTCTGCACCCATGGAACACAATTTATCCCATACTATGGCTCTACCATACATAGATGTCATACACACATTTTGTAATTGTTTTTAACCCACTTTACTTAAAATAAACATTACTTTTGCACTGTTAAAAGAATATTTTTGACAGTCTGCAAAAATATTCTGCAGGAAATTTCAGGTAGTATGATTTTGTAATTCGGAAAATTTTCAATAGGTTCCACAGTTTCTAAGCTGTTTGAGAAAAACATGAGGAGAATGTGACTTTATAGAACCCCTTCCCCCTCACATACCAACACTCAGGAATTTTAGTATGTTGTTCATGACATCCCTTTGTAGCACCGTGCAAAAACCTGCAACTACACAGTTTGTTGAGGGTGGAAAATACTGAAATAAAGAAATGTATAAAACAAAGGAAACTCATGCTGATTTTCTGGGCACACTGGAGGACTCTGCTCCTTCATATTCAGTGGTTGTCAAGTGAACAAATAAGTTTAAATTTGGTCAGGAAAACTCTGATATTAATTTGCTCAGTCATCAGCCAAGATATGCCACTAACCCAGAAATAAATGAAGATGCCACTATACCAGAAGTAACTGCACAAATGGTCTTGGAGGAATGGCAACTAAAAATGAGTGGAACTGCTGAAGCTATAAGTATGTCATCTGAATGGCATATCACATTTTAACAGTGGAATTGAATATGAGAAAACTGTGTGCTAGATTGCTGCTGTGACTCTTAACACAGGATCAGAAATTCAACAGAATGGAAATGTGTGAACTACGTTTGACATCTTTTCAGAGCAACCAACATGGATTTTGTTCCAGTTTGTAACCACACATGAATATTGGGTCCATTACTATAACACACAGACAAAAAAACCGTCATAGCACTGGAAACATGATTCAACACCACTGAAGAAATCAAAGTATTGTGTTTCGGTGGTCTCCTACAATGCTACCAATCCACATTGTCGCACTGCTATGTCAATGCTCCAGCCCCATAGGAACATTAGCAGAAGCCAGCTGAACTTCACCTGCCTGCAGAAAGCAGGCTAGATTTGAGGGCATGCACAAGAGGGTAGAGGCCACCACATAAACGGATCTTTTGGTGTATCCGAAGTGCCATTTTCCTCAACCAATCTGAGCCCACATTGCCAGACCAACAGGTATCTACTTGTCATCTACCACCTGGGTATGACTGCCCTCATCCAGCAAGCAGCAGGCAGTTCTGTCTGTGCCAGCAGAAGCAGAAATTCACCAGCACCATGTCACCACCCAGACTTGATGCCGTCCTTGCCATCCGGAACCAACGCGCATCGTGACCTGCTGCTCCAGCTGTGAAGTCTGAGGTGCAGACTTCTGGTATTGCTCATGAGATGGGATTTTAATTTTCTGCCTACTGTGCAATCTAAGAAGATAGCTACTTTTTTTGCAAGAGAACTTTTCAAAGGATAGTCTCACACAAATATTTATTTATGTTGTTTTCCTGAGAACTTTAAGTTGTCCAAGAAGTCTTCCCTTTATTGCCAAGAAGGATTTTTCCTATTTGTTTCGAAATGACAACAGAGTGCATACTTACATTTGTGAAGAAAAAATGATTGTGTCAAAAAATTGATTCATGAGTATAATCACTCACTTACTGGAAAATTGCCCCAAGTCAGGACTCTTCATTTTCAAGAATATCACATAACTGTTAAAGATAGGGCTCCTGTGTTATTGTCACTATGTCATTGGCAGGTGTGCCTATAGACCTTATCCATCTGATCCTCTTTCTGCTTCAACAGATGTAGAGGGCCAACAGGGCTCTTCTGGTAAGCTCATGGGTCGGCTGCACTTGTCATTGGAGGTTTTGAAGCACAGTGACACAACCCTCAACCCCAACCAGGAGTTCCAGCAGCCACTGCCTTCCTTCTGTGTGTTTGACTACAAAGTGGAGCCATGGTTGTGATACCTAATGCAGATGGAACAACATTTCCTCATCCAAAGACTGACAGGTGACACCTGGCAGAGCACTTATCATCGGACAAAGCCAGCCCCTTTGTATACCAGCTTATCCAACAGCTGCATCCTGAGGCTGGGCCAGACTCTGTTTTCTATGACCTTCTGAAGTCCAGTGTCTCTGACTGTTTTGATTCCAATGTTGATGTGGCTGCGGCCAACCACAGTTTTATTAATTGTCACAATCTGTCTCGTGAATCTTATCAGCAGAGGATTATGCGATTCCGGGGACACTTTCATGATTGGCATTTCCAGTGTAAACATTCATGTTTCCTCCCTTGTGCATGAGGCTCTCCATCACAATTTACTCAAACTTAAGGCTACCTCCCTTGAGTCTTGCCTCCCTATTATTCTGGTGTATTAGCAGTCTAAGTGCACCGCTTTATCCCTGCAGGATCTGGCAGTGGTCTTAGCCTCTAAGCTGCCTCGGAAGCCTTCTGCATCCCTCAAACCCTCCCACAACATGGGCCAGAAGGGTGGGCATTGTGTGTATGCCCTTCCTTCCTGCAGTTGATTTTTTATTAGCTGTCAGTGGCAGCAGTGTCATTTCTGAACACCAGATGTTTAGCATGTGGAAAGTCTAACCACCAGTCCAAAGTTTACCTTTCCATGGCGATGCCTGTTGATTGGGTGTCTCATACCGCCCTCAAACCTGATGACTCTGGGGACTGCGATGCTCCACCGTCTATTCTTTTGATCTGCACAATGGTCCCTTCCTCCCACAAATCAATGTCTCTCCCTGTTCTGCTTGATGGGATCCTGGGGCTTCTCCATACTGATACTGGGTCTTCTGCCACCATCACTGACTGGCCGAAGTATAAGGCCCTGGGATTCCACACCCAGCTACACAGTTTTAGCAACAAGCCCATTCCCATCAAGGATGCCCTCTCAGCACATTTTCAGTACAGGTACACAGCTATCAAAGGACGTGTTCTGGTTGTTGGATTTCCTGATACCTCTGACCTTCTCAACTTGGACCCTTTCACTGCTCTGGGGATGCAGATTCACAATGACATTTCTCATGTCAGTCGGATGAAGGTTAATTCCTGTGCCTCAGATTTGTTCACCAAGTACTCCAAACTGTTTTCTGCACTATCTTCTTTCTGGTGTCAAGGATTTTCAGAGCGTAACACTTCTTCCACCAGCAGTTCCTAAGTTTTAGAAATCTTGGACCATTACTTTTGCGCTACAAGACCATGTCTGACAGAAACTCTGCCATTTACAGGATGCTGGTGTCCTCACTCTCATCTCCAACAGTTGCTGCACTACCCCCATCGTTCTTTTAGAGTAGCCCAACGAGGGGTGCCCACAGGTGGACGGGGAGGGGGGAGGCAGTTGCCCCTAGTGAGAATTCATTCAGTTTACGAATATAAAAAATACCTGTAACTTTAGGGCTCAGTTATGTATGATTTAAAATACCTGTTAAATAGCCACTAAAATAACCGGAAAATATCGATAAAATGACGTAAAAATGATATAAAACATATGTAAACAGAATTACAGAATGAACTAGAGCAATGAAAAACTTTAAAGGAGAAACGAACTAAAATTAAAAATTGTGTGTTTTTCTTTAAGAAATCTCATTTGTTGAAGATGTGAAAAATTGTTATATATCCATCTTACAGCTATTCAAAGTATCTTTATTTTTATTTCTACACCCACACATGGTAGAAATTAACAACAGCAAGTGAGGCAACAATGGGAATAATCACATGAACCAGCAGTTTATTGTTAACTTTTACAAATGCATTCTTGAGCAACATTTAAGCATTTTTCCTGAAGGCACGCCCATTGTTCGTTTTTTACATATTAAAAGAATCAGTTGTGCCATAAAGGGACATTAAACACAAATGTAAAAAACTGATATCTTCCTTGAAAAATAATCTATGACATATGACAAAAAATACAAAATTAAAGATAGATATCTATAGCCGGAATATTCGAGATTTTAGTAACTTTAAACAATGCATATCTGATAAGGAAAGACCGTTTGCATGTTAACAAACTCTGGGCGTTACTAATAAGCTATAATAAAATAAAACAAATCTGCCAATCGACAAACTACTACATGTGTGTGTGGTCCCATTAAGAATGGTACCCATGATGAGAGTTCCATCTCGAAAATGTTGACTTATAGGGTACTAAAATGTCACCCTCTCTGTTCCCACCTCACTAGGTACAAACCTCTTCATAACCCTCAACTGGCAACACAATACAATTGCACAACAAAACACACTCAGCAAAATTTTATTCTTTCAAATTTCAAATAATGGTTAACAATTGTCACACGCTAATTTAAATTAGCGTATTGTATTATGTTCCTTTTCGTTTGCTGAAGAAGTGTTTGAGGGTACTGTGTGGCCACTAATATTGTTACTTGTCTGTAGAAGTAGGCAATATTTGTCATTGGAACAACTGTCAACGAATGTGATCAAGCAGGGTGTGGCGTGAGCTACCTACATTTCCGGAACATTCTAGATGAGTCTTGCTATGTTCTAATAGGAACATTTCACATAAATATTTCCATATCCATCGCAAGAAACAGCTCCAAACGATCGTACGAAACTCAAAGTCACTGGATTGTGGTCTAATGGACACCGCGCTGTTTCATTGTTGAACCAAAACCCCTCCCTCACTCCCACCACTGTGATACGATTTCAGCTTCTGTTCTTTAATCATCGCTCAGCTAGGTTTGGCATCGCATCACATTAAGGGTTGTGTAAATTCATTGTGAGTTGTAAGTGGACAGTGGATTGCATAGACGTTTGTGCATTGTGAATGTAAAAGCGCAGTGTATACAGTAGCAAAATGACAGATATACGTAAGTTTTTTGTACCTCATAAGCGAATGAAAACTACAAATGAAAGTGGAGGTGTCGAAGAAAATACTGTCTATGATGAGGTATCACAGGAAAAGGGTGAGTCAAATGCAACCATCACTATTAAAAATTCCAGTAGTTGTGCTGATGGAGAAAATAAAGATGAAGCCAGTACCTCTGCTGGCTTCAAGTGCATTGATGAAAAGGGTTGTAGTACCCTGGTCAGTATTCCTGATGTCTGAAATTACATTGAAAAAAAGGATATTGACAATTGCCTCAAGTATAGGATTTTATTGAATCCATGGCAACCTGAAAAATGTTATAATTTTAAGAATGACATAGACAGCACAAAAAGAACATTTCTACAAGACTGGCTGCCATTATATCCATGGCTGGTCTATTCTAAAGCAGTTAAAGGTGCGCTCTGCAAGTTTTGTGTGCTTTTCTGCCCATGCATAACGCATGGTAGTCATCATGGTGCATTCATAAGCCGCCCATTCACAAATTTCAAAAAGTTCCATGAATGTGCAAAAATGCATATGAATTCCGAGTGGCATAAAGATGCAATAGAAAAGTCAAATAATTTCATTAGTGTTGTGACAAACAAAACTAAAAGTGTGGAAGAACTTGCCAAAGAGAATCTTGTGAAATTAGTACAAACTAATTGTGCAAAGTTAAAATCAATTGTTTCTTGTGTATTTTTTTGTGCATTACATGACTTAACTTTAAGAGGAAAAACAAATTCAAATGCTGTATTTGATGATTTGTTACAATTTAGAGTACCGTCAGGTGACAAAACACTAAAAATGATACTTAAGTTTCTCATAGATGTAATTGATGTATGTGCCAAAGTACTAAGAAATGATTTGATTAATACCATCAATAACAGCGAATCATTTTCAGTTTTGGCAGACAAAACAATGGATATTGCAGGCACAGAAGAACTTTCTCTTTCTACACGTTGCTTTGACCATGCAACTAATGTTGTCAGAGAAGTCTTCCTTGGATTTACACCATTAGCAAGGTTAGGTGTAAAACATATCTCCAACACAATAATATCTACTTTATCTGCTTGGGGTTTAAATACAGATAAAATGGTAGGACAAGGCTATGATGGGTGCAGTACGATGGCCGGTAAAATTGGTGGAGTACAGGAGATAATTGCTGAGATATATTCCAAGGCTCGCTTCTATTGTTGTATTAGCCATAGACTTAAATTAGTTGTGAATGGTTTGAACACCTTACCAGAGGTTAGAAATGCCGTTGTTACTATCAAATAAGGATCCGAGGGAGCACGCAAAGGAAAGTCCTAGTTGGGAACCTTCAAAAACTGTATGAGACAAGCTGGTCTGAGAAGCATAGGTCTATAAGGAAATTTAATGATAAGTTTTTAGAAATTGTTGAAGCATTAGCAATTTTACATAAAGAAGGAGATCGTGAAACTAGGCAGAAAGCCTGCCAACTTTACTGCACACTTACTTCTCCAACATTTATTGTTACATTAAAAGTCATAGCAAAATATTCAACCAAACTAGAACCCGTCACCAATATTCCACAATCAGTAAACATTAACTTGTTAGAAGTTCCAGAACACATTCAAGGAATTGTAAAAATGTTATTGGATGACAGAGAAAACGCGGAAGCCAAATTTGAAATGATAATGAAAAGTGCTGAAAGCAACCTAAGTGCACTTGGAATAGATGTCACTGGCATTTGACAACTGTTAGTGTTGCACGACAATTGCATCGTTCAAATTATCCATCAGTTTCTGTCACTGAGTACTACAGAAAATCTCTCTTTATTCCATATTTGGATTCCCTAGTCCAGTCCTTGCAAGAACGGTTTTCAGAAGATAACAAGGCATCTTTTGAGATTTTCTGCTTGCACCCAAAGGTAATGAAATCCTAAAGCGACCTAGACATGAAAAGGATAATTGAAAATATCAAAAGATTTTATGGCGATCTTTTAGGTAACTTCACTGAAGAAGCACGGACATGGATCAGCATGTGGAAACGTGATAAAGTAACTGAAGGAGATATTGCTGAATTAAGCCTGACTGATCTACTGGACAAAGCCAAATTCTTGCCCGCCATAGCTTCAGCCTTGAAGATAGCCCTTAGCTTACTGGCAACCACCTGCTCTGCAGAAAGATCGTTCAGGTACTTAATTACCACAGTAGCTTTTTTCTGATTGTAATTACTTTATTAGAAAGACTTTGAAACAATTTCTTAAGTCAGATGACACATTTCTTCTAATTATTTTTAAATCTTGTTTGAAATATTATCACAATAGAGTAATTGAAGAAGGTTACACTGTATGAATTAGTATAGGCCTACGTCATGTTTGTTTGCAGCACTCTCAGGAGTATGAAAATGTGGCTAAGAACTACCATGGCAGATAATCGACTCAGTTGTTTGTGTATGGTGTCAGTTCATCGTGAAAAGATAAAATCAGAGGAGGAGTCCTTTATCGAAAAAGTGGTAGGTTAGCTATGGGAAGGGCCCCAAGACGAATTCAATTTCTGTGTAAGTAATGCAGGTATGTGAGTAGTCAAGTTTTGCACATTATTAGTAACAGAACCGATTTCCACAATCGTATGCCTTCTTTTGTTCTTAATATTAAACTTACAACAGTATTTCAAACTACATTAATATGTTTGTAACAATAAAACAGCCACATCATCCTTACAACCAAAGTTCACAGAATTTGTTAAGACATGAATCTGTTATCGGTTGTGGAAATTATTGTGTACATTTAGTTTTTACTTTACAAAATAAAAAGTAAAGCCCTGTTTTTTTTCACTTTTCAGGGGACTAATAGAAAAAAGTGTAAATAGCAAGAAAATGTATTAAGGCAGGCAAAAATTAACGATTTATTCTTACTTATAAAGAGAAAATATTTTTACCTATTTAACAATCTGAAATTGTTATTATTTATTTTAAGCACCTATTAACATCTCTCAGCAGTGGTGCACTTACTGACATGGTGTTGTGCCTCAAAATGTGCATTTACAAGAGCAATTGAGAATATTCCCACAACATTAACTCTTAAAATGAGACACCTTAACAGCAAATGTGTGAGAAACAGCAATTCACCAAAACCGATGTGGCTGACACTAGGGCATCTGCCTGTAAGAATACAGCATAGCACACGAATCTAAACATTGCAGAGCTGCCAAATTTTATTCGCAAATGCGTTTCCAGTTTTATTTGTCTCCTCTCTATGACCATGTGGAGTCGCCACACTGGGACCAAGTTTGAAACATGTGCCAGTTGCCATTTACTTCAGTATTGCAAGCGAGGGTATGCCATTAACCATCCAGGCATTTGATCGATATGGCATATTGTAGAGAGATGGTAACTAATAAGTGACTGATGATTAATGAGACAATGATGGCTTGTTTGTGATAGTTTGATAATGACTTAGTAATGAGTGGTCTCAATCCCTTAGGAGTCTCAAGGGCCACCTGTGTTTCTAGGCTTCGTTCCTGTAATATATCCCGGATGTGCCAGTTTCCAAACATACGGGAAAGATAAAAACTGATTTTCAGCGTCTTGAAGGCCTGGTCAGACACAACGCTGCAGTCTGCCTGTGTGGGTCAGGCACGGCGGATGACCGGGGCAAGGAACGCCGCACAGGCAAAAGCAGATGCTGCTGCATCAGCTGTCACACCGTGGAAACGGACAGAACCTCATCACATAGCAGCCTGCATGTGTAGCGTGGTATTAAAGATCTGTCTCATGATGTTGCTGTCAAATGCGCCAGAAAATGCAAACAGCCACTCCAGGCTGCTGCGAATCTGTCTGTGTTGAAACTCGACGTAAGCCAGTGCGGCGAGCTGGCCAGAGTCACGCTCTGTGTGACTGACACCTATATGCAACAACGATGCGGTCTGGCCGTTGCTGTTGCTGTTCAAGGCCACAGGTCAGTCCGCCAGGCCATGCTCTTTCTGACCAGGTCTTTAAGGTCGGTTGCACTCACAGCGGATATTTTCCGCCAGGCCAATTGACCGTCACCATTGTCAGAAGTCCAGTGTTTACACACATGGCAGTAAAATCACCATCACCACCGCACGAGTCAGCAGATTAAAGGCAATGCACTTTCATCATCAAACCCATTCATTTAATTTTAGTGTGTTATGTAAATTATTCATTGTTTTTAAGCATACAGTTTTGTTTGAAATGAACAGACAGTAAAATCTAAGTATTGTTATTGTGTCGACTAATGAAAAAGAGAAGGAAAAACCGAATAATTTGGGATCATCATCCAATTAATTTAAGAAGAGGGGAGGATGGAGCTTTCTAAACATTGTTTGAAGGGAAGGATGACAAGATATCCTTCAGTTACTTCCGAATGTCAATTTTTAATAGCAGGAAAACAAGTGGTTCAGAGAGAAAAAGCTTAGGGCAGGATGAAACGAAAATGGCGGCAAAATGTACAGTCTGCTAATGTAAAAACAGGTTTTACTATAGTTATAATGTTAGTTTTTTATGTTCATAACTCTGTCATGGTACTAAAAGTGCATCAGTATTTCTAAATTGCATATAAGGGGAAAACATCTGGCTTACCATAAAACGACAAATGCTCTTCAGAGAACAATAGTAATCCAGTAAGCATATTAGAATGTGTAGCCCTATTCCAAAATAGAGTTGTATCACATGAAACCGTTCTTAGTTAGTACACCATGCAGCCGCAGAACACTATTGTTAAGTGTATAAAAGAAGCTTTCACAGTAATGTAAGTGAGTTTGACCAAGTTTACACAGTTGAGTGTAGTGAACCATTTTTTTCCGGACTGTTAATTTAAATCCAACTGCGTTCACTGCATGAGCAATGTTTTTAACTGCTTAAACAATTATTAGTGGTAAGAAAACAATTTATTGGAAGAATATGGGTCAGAAACACATCTGCAGCATTTTCAGTGTCATGGTCCACTTTTAGTCAGTAGTGGACTCTTACCCTATCCCCTGAGCTAAGGAGATTTTGTCTCAACTGGGTGTTAGCAAAATTTATGCAAAAACTGATCTTTGTGACACATAACTGGAAATTCCTTTGGAGGCAGCCTCCAGGACATTTTGGTTATTAATATCCTGTTCGGTCTTTTTCAAAACAATCAGCTTCCCTTCAGTATCATCAGTGCATTAGTAATTTTCCAGTAGTATCTTGAACAACTGTTGCTATATGTTACCCAGGCTGCCAACTACTTTGGCAATATCCTGGTTACTGGTGCCTTTGTCTAAGACTTCTTACACAATCTGAACCTTTTCTTTGCAGTGTCTGGTCATGTGGGTCTCCACTGTAACAAGGACAAGCGTGACCTGTTAGTGCAATGAGTGGAATATCTCGGCCACATCCTAAGTGCTTCCAGCATCTACCCTGTCATGCAGTCCATTGAGGTGAACCAAAAGCTCCCTGTGCTTTGCCACAAGACTCAACTCGAATCTGTCTTAGGTCATTTCATTCCCCAAGCGACTGCTGTTGCAGAGCCCCTTCTTCACTTCCTCTGGTCCTCTGGTCCCCTGAGTGTGGCAGGGTGTTCTGCTTATTAAAACAGGTGCTCCTCAAGCCTACCTGCCTTATGACATATGATAGCTGTGTACACTCACTGCTGATACCTCCAATTATGGTGTGAGAGCTGTTCTTTTCCAAGTGATCAATGAGGTGGTGCAGCCGATTGCCTTTGTCTTTGAAACTAGTCTCTGAAACTATTTTGCCCAGTGTAATTATGGCCAAATCAAAAAATAAGCACTGGCCATTATTTTTGGGTTCTGAAAGTCCAATGATTATGTCTGTGGGCGCCCATGTACCCTCAGTATGTACCAGAAGCCCCTGTTGCCCTTCCTCTGGGTTTCAGCACCACACAGCCCACCGCCTCCAACACTGTGCCCTGTCCCTCTCTGTCTATTCCTATGAGACAATTTTGTGCTCCACCCTCCAACGTACCAAGGCTGACCTCCTTTCCTGGCTTTCACTAGGAGAGGGCCCAGTGTTCAATACTGATCCAGAAGTCTGCTGCCACCTTGACCGCTGTTGCTGCCGACATTGCACAGCTACTCCTGGATGTCAACCTTGTCTGACTCCACACTGCAGACAATACAGTCTTCCACATCTCTTCCAGCACATCTGGCAAAGCTGGCCACCCAACCCTAAGGCTGTGGCACACCTAGATCTTCAGGTGTTCTGGGATCAACGACAGGGCCTCTCTTCCCGGGACAGCATTGTCCTGCTCCAGGGTGACAATAACTGCACTTGGATGGTTATTTGGCGGCTCTCTGCAACTGCATCATCCGGTTGCTTCACAAAGGACACTGGTGGACTGTTCATACCTAGTGACTGGCTCATCATCATGTCTATGAGGCATGGATTCTACTATTAGAGATTTGGTCACTGCTTGCTCCACGTGCCAGAGTTGGTGAGGGCCCCACCTCAGCATTACTTAACATGGCCTTCCACAGCCATTCCTTGGTACCACATTCATCTGGACTTTGAATACCCCATCCTTGACTCTATGTGGCTTAGCATTATGCATGCTGGGTCCTGTTTTCTGTTTGTGGTCTGCATGTCTTCCAATTTCTCTTCCCACACCATTTGGGCAATTACCCAGATTTTCGCACTAGAGGGCCTCCATGCATCTATTGTCACTGATAATGGGCTTCAGCTAACTTCCTCTGAATTTTCTGCCTTCTGTGCTGCTCACAGCATTGCATTAATTCCCACCGTGCCTTTCCACCTTGCCTCTAATGGCACTGCTGAGCATTTTCTGCAGACTTTTAAATTTCAAATGTCTAAACTACACGAGTACCACTCCTCTCATGAAAATCTTCATCTTTTTCTCATACTGAGGCACTCTGATGGAGGGCTCCTCTCTCGCTGAGTTTCCCCATTGTTGCCCTCTCCACTCTTGTCTGTCCATTCTCCACCTGACAGACCATCCTCCCTCTCCTCTTCTTCCCACCAACATTGTTTGTCTCCCAGGGACCTGATGTGGGATATGAATTTTTTCTGTGGCTAGCCCCAGTGGCTGACAACCACTGTTTCCCATCTTCTGAGGCAAGCTATGCTTCTCATCACACTCCTCGAGTGCTCCCAACTCTTACAGCACATCAACCAATACTGCCCCTGCCATGGTTTTTGGCCTCCAACAGACTCTGCCATTCAGTTCTGTGTTTCAGATACAACAGACTCTGAGTAGCTTGCTGCTCACCCAGCAGATGTGTTGCTTCCACCTTCCAGTGTGCCCAGCCAGACAATGCCTCCATTCACCATCCCAACGGATGTCAACACACCAGCAACCCCTACCTCACCCTGTGGTAATGCTTCTGGCAGCGACGATGCCATTGTTTCTCACTCCAGTCTCTGCCCCTCTTGGTCTTTCTTGAGAATTGGGGAAGATATGGTGTGTTTCTGAGGTCTCCTACAAGCTGCCAACCCACAACGTTACACAGTTATGCAGCTCCTTGCTCCAGTTCTGCAGGCACATTGGTCAAAGTCAGCTGAACTTCGCCTGTCCTGCAGGAAGCAAGCTAGTTCTGAGGGCACACACGAGAGCAGTAGACACGACCATGTATATGGATCTTTGGGTGCATCTGCAGTGCATTTTCCTCAGCCAGTTTGAGCACACATTGCCAGACCAATAGCTATCTAGTAGTCATCCACCACATGGGTGTAACTGCCTTCACCCAGCAAGCAACAGACAGTTCACTCTATGGCAGCAGAAGCAGAAGTTTCCCAGCACTATGTCACTGCCCAGACTTGATGATGCCCTTGCCACCTGGGACCAATGCACATCATGACCTGCTGCTCTAGCTGTGGACTCTGAGGCTCAAACTCATTGTATTGCTCATGAGGTGGGACTTTAATTTTTTGCATACTGTGCATCCTAAGAAGATAGTTTTTTTTTTTTTTTTTTTTTTTTTTTTTTTTTTTTTTTTTTTTTTTTTTTTTTTTTTCCCAATAGAACTTTTCAGAGGATTGTCTCACATAAATATTTATTTACATTTATTTCCGAGAACTTTAAGTTGTCCAAGAAGTCTTCCCTTTATTGTCAAGAAGGATTTTTCTTATTTGCTTTGAAATGCTAGAAGGGTGCAGGACTTATGTTTGTGAACATAAACTAACTGTAAAATTGTCCTAAGCCGGGAAACTTTACAAAGGCAATAATGTCAGCTTGGTAGGTCATGGTTTTAGTTTCTGGAGATGCAAAAGGAATTCTGCTGATATGTTACCTTTATTGAGGTGAAACAATTACAGGATAATGTTACACTAACTTCCTGGACCAACTACAGCAAAAGATATACAAATGAAGGCCAGGTTTGTCAGGGAAGAAAGTCATCATTCAACAAGACAGTATGCGCATACACACAAGTGTCAATGCCATGACAAAAATACATCAATTTAGATATGAATTGTTGCCAGCCTCACCTTATTTGGCTCCATCAAACATCCATCTCTTCCTCAAGCTCAGTATTTTCTATGATGGATAGAGATTGTCTTCAAACAAAGAACGGACAGCCAAAGTTGACAGTGTTTTGCAGGCACAGAGGAGTCGAATTTTTGAATTGAGCTCAAGGTATTGGAACATCACTGGGCCACATGTATTAGTTCAAAGGTAGCCTACACTGAAACATAAAAATGTTACACTTGTGTGATTCATATCTTTCTATTCCACTCTAAGAACTTTTTGAACTACCTCATACTGACTTGCCACTACAGGTCACACAAGATGAGACAATGTTACTTGCTGACAATGACAATATAATAATTACAAATAGGACACCAGAAATGTTAGGAGAAAGCTCACACGGCACTTATGTCAGTCCCCAACTGGTAACTCTTAATATAAAGGAGACTAATCACAAGAACTTCTATATAAGTAGAAAACCTAATAGAAAAGCCTTAAAGTACAAAATGAGACCATAGAGGGAGTAGCTGTCCATAAATTTCTCAGTATCTATGTTGATCGACGATCAAAACAACATTTCATTTTATTATCCATGTTATATATGTACAGATTTTTTGAATTTTCTACCCAAGAGCAAGCTACGTGTAGCTGACCATGAGAGGAGCAGAAGACTTTGAGGTTGATAGAATGAGATTTTCACACTGCAGCAGAGTGTGTACTGATATGAAACTTCTTAGCACATTAAAACTGTGCGCCAGACTGAGACTCGAACTCGGGACTTTTGCCATTCATGGGCAAGTGCTCTACCATCACTGGTAGAAAGCAGATTATGCACAGACCAAATCAACACCTTGAGGATCATTACTGATCAATCCTTGGAATACTGGTCTCCATTGTATCTGGATTTTGCTGACTTTGAAAAAGCCTTTGATAGGGTGCAGCATGAAGCCATCTGGGAAACAATGCAGAGTTACAGAGTACCTCCAAAGATCATCAGTATCATGAAGATGATGTACAAAGAATATAATTGCCAGGTGAAACATGATGGAAATCACTCAGAACCATTCATTTTAAATTTGGAGTAAGGCACTGCTGTTTTTCTGACATTAGATGGTGTCATGAAGAAGGTAACCCGAGAGAAAAGAAGAATTATACAGTGGACTCTATATGATTGCCTTGAGGACCTGGACTTTACAAACAACATCTGTCTCCTGACCCATGTTTTCAAGGATATGAGTGAGAAGCAGAAGCTCAGAGAGCTGTACTAAAAATAAACACAGCTAAGACTAAAGAGCTTATTATGAACAGTAAGAACAAGAATGCACTACCTGTGAAACAAGAGGAGATTGAGCAGGTGGAGAGCTTTTGTTATCTATGAATCATTGTTTCCAAAAATGGTGGGGCAACTGAAGACGTCGAAAGTAAGATCCAAACTGCATCAGGATCCATTGCAAGTACTGTGACAGTTAACAGTGTTTATCATTATAGTTTTCTTTGTTTGTCTTATGATATTTAATGTGTAAATGTATTAGGGATAAACCGTGTTGTAGTCTGATAGAAGAAATTATGCTCTTGTCAAAATTTGTTTGTGTTCTGTGGTAAACAACCATTCTCAATATAAGATGGAGTTGGTGGACCTAGTTAATGTTCATTCAGTTGAGGGTATAGTGGTGGCAGAGGTATCTAAACCATAAACTCAAGATCTCTCACCAAAATTCTGGAGTAGTTGAGAATTTGAGCTGCAAAACAAACACAGATGACCACTCTTGTTACAGCATTAGCCACAAAGCAAAAAGAAATGACTACTAGACAGGAAGATATGCCCACTAGGCAAGATCTGGCCACCAGTGAGCACTCAACTTAATGACTTAGCAGAGAAACTGGAAGCCAGATTGAAGAGACTAGAAAGTGACATAACTGAATTGGGAAAAGCTCAAGAGCTGATCCCTGGATCTATGGAGAAGCTACCAACAGTAGTGAATGAGATGCATGATAGGTAGTTATCCTTAGGTTACACTGTAGACAATCTTTGACACCAAGTGATTAATTTGTCATTAGAGTAAGTAAAAATGGTACAAGAACTGTTTACTGTGCACAGGCAGCAAGACACAGCACACATAGATGCTTGGGCAAATTCTGAGGGAGACCAGATCATAAAATCTGTGAACATGTGAATCAAGACTTCTGTTAGTAATCTATTGACCCTGCCAGCAGTGGGCTAAAGAAGGGATTACTCGAGATCAAGGAACAAATAGAATCTGATTCTTTTCAGTGGAGAAATAAAATAGTTGAAACAGTGAAAGCCCTGAACAAAGGGTTAATAGATGTCCAGGGGGCAGTGCAGAAATGCTAATATGAATTGCATGAAAACATAATGACATATATCTTGAGCCCCAGAGCAGACTATAACAACTTAAATGTGTATCAGCCTGTTCAAAATATTTCACTATCTGCACATGGTATGCTGCTGGTGACAATGCTATACACAGTAATAATGATGTAAATGAAAATCCTTAAGCATAGAAACTTTTAAATATATTAATCAAATAAGATGGTATATCCTGTGGTACTCATTTGTGGCTTTACATATGTATTACCATGGCCATGGACCAAGGTGCAAAAGATAAATCACATAACTGAATATATGCATGATGACAGGGAACTATGGGCAACTGAAATAAATGATTCATGCAAAACCTACACCAAATTATCAAAAGATGTGGGATAGTAATGTGAACATATGGGAGCAGTATCACATACACATGGTTTAAAAGGACAATGCATTGGTAGATTTGTAATTTGTACTAATGTGATTTTTCTTATTTTTTATTTTACACATCTTTTCTGTAAGACCAAATTGAGGAGCATATATCCAAAATCATGGAATGTGTCAGTACATGAAATTACAACATAAAAGTACTAACAGATAAAATAAAATTTTTATGAACCCGAAAATGTCAAGTTATAAGTTTATGTATAAGCAATCAACAATATAACAGAGGAATCAGCCTAATGTTTCAAGGAAATCCTAGACAGAACAGAGGGTGACTGACGAGGAAACTCTTTAGTTTCACAAAATTGTTAAGGCTTTCGTGGCCACTTGTTGACAAACTGCCTATTAGCTTCTGTCTCGGGTTCTTCGGCCGACGTTCACCTAATGATTTTTCTGACGTTTTGCCAGCACGAGTGGCTGGCATTGTCAAAGCTTCACCCTCCATTGCCGGTGGTGAACTGAAGCCGAGCTCACGGACACAGACTATATGTACCTGGCGCACCAACGTCCGAGGGCTTCTCCGCGCTCACATCCGGGCTTCCGTGTTGCACAGGTTTCTCTGTATGTCCACCAGCAGAGAAGACGCCTTGATTAAGTGATTCGTATTCTGAGTGATACGCTGTGTTGGATCTGCGCTACCACCTAGGCTGTATGGATTACCCAAGATCCATAAGAACAACGTTCCACTGAGACCGATCGTTAGCGCTCTTGGCTCACCAACGTATAAACTGGCAAAACACTTGGCCTCTCTGCTCCAGCCACACGTGGGGAAGACCGACACATACATTAAGGACTCAAGACATTTCATTGAGAAGCTGAAGAAACTGAAACTTGCACCAAACGACATCCTGGTCAGCTTTGATGTTGTTTTCTTATTTACGAAAGTGCCACTCAGTGACGCTCTGGAACACATCGGTTCCATGTTCCCGCAAGACATCAAAAAGCTCTTCCATGCATGTTTCACCACAAGCTATTTCACGTGGAATGGCGATTTCTACGAACAGCTGGAAGGTGTTGCCATGGGTAGTCCTCTAAGTCCAGTGGTGGTCAACTTCTTCATGGAACAATTTGAAGCACAGGCACTGGACTCAGCGATTTGCAAACCTAAGGTGTGGTATAGGTACGTCGATGATACTTTCATGGTGTGGAGCCATGGTGAAGAACAGCTCGGTGACTTCCTAAGACACTTGAACAGCCTCCATGCCAACATAACATTTACCATGGAAGTAGAAAAGGACAAGAAACTGCCATTTCTAGATGTGCTGGTCACAAGAGAAGGCAAAAACCTGGGACACAGCGTGTATCGTAAACCAACACACATGGACCGATACCTGCACAAACTGTCCAACCACCACCCGAGCCAGAAAAGAGGCATGATTAGTATGCTCGTAACGAGAGCAGGATGAATATGTGAGCCGCAACACCTCAAACGAGAAATGCAACACCTGGAAACGGTTCTGAGGAGCAATGGGTAAACCACAAATTACATTAGAAGTGTAACAGAGCCAAACACTCAGCGAAGTAAGGAACCAGAAAAAGAAATGTCGGGTACGGCCTTTCTGCCATACATTCCCAGAGTGACGGACAGAATCGGCCGTATACTGTGCAAACATGGCGTAAAGACAATTTTCAAACCGACAAGGAAGATCAAAGAGTGTCTTAGATCAGCAAAGGAGAAAAGAGACCCACTTGCAATGTCGGGAATATACCGTATACCATGCACATGCGGAAAAGTTTATGTTGGAATGACTGGACGATCAATTAACACCAGGATCAAAGAGCATAAGCGACATTGCAGGTTGGGGCAGGTGGAGAAATCAGCCGTGGCAGAGCATTCACTGAATGAGACCGATCACATAATAAAATTCGCCGACACGGAAGTGCTGGCTATAGAGAAGCACTATCACACGCGCTTGTTCAGAGAAGCTGTAGAAATACAAAAACACGCGAACAGTTTTAACAAGAAAGAGGAAAGCCTTAAGGTAAACGGATCCTGGGTTCCCGTACTGCAGCAAACGACTGTCGCAGGTAGCAAGAGGAGAACCGCACCGGAAGTGACCGCAGAGAAGCCCTCGGACGTTAGCGCGCCAGGTACATATAGTCTGCGGCCGCGAGCTCGGCTCCAGTTCACCACCAGCAATGGAGGGTGAAGCTTTGACAATTCCAGCCACTCGTGCTGGCGAAATGTCAGAAAAATCATTAGATGAACGTCGGCCGAAGAACCCGAGACAGAAGGTAATAGGCAGTTTGTCAACAAGTGGCCACGAAAGCCTTAACAATTTTGTATTACGCCTCTACGGGGAGGAGATTTGCAGATTGTACCGACGCCTTGACCAACGATGAAAGAAGAAAGTGCGACTGATGTCCTCTCTCACCTTTCTGTCATGGTGCCGAGATGAATGTGCTACACCAAAGTTCTTGAGATGTAAGCGCCTATTCACCACCGCCCAAGCACATCATATCTACGACAGAATGGAACTAGCTTTTCTTCGTGAGCGAATACATACAACACGGAGAGACTTGGCAAGAATGGATCAGGATCTTCTGGACATTTTCTATCAACTAAATAGCAGAATGCATCAAGACGACTGGGACAAGATCGACAGCAACACTCACAGGAGCATGCAGAACGAACTCGAGCGCTGCACCGAGCGACAGAAGAAAAAGTTTGAAAGATGCTGGAAGCAGACCAACAAGGCGATTCCCGACATGTCACACACAGTGGTCAACCTCACTGAACGACCTTTGACCGAAGAGGAAGTGTCTGTTCTTCAAAAAGGAGGGAATTTCGCTATCGTCCCGAGAACAATACCTATGGAGGACATCATTGCCAACACCGAAGCAGCCATTCGGACCCTTCCTTGTGAAAGGTCAGGGGAAATACGCACGGTAACAGCCAGGATACTGCAACTAGCAAAACCACCAGCTTGCAACCTGAAGAAAGAAGAGGTACAAGCCATTAAGAATCTCAATGCCGACAAGAGTATATTGGTACTGCCTGCCGATAAGGGGAATGCGACCGTCGTAATGAAGACCGAAGATGATGAGCAAAAGATCCGGGACCTATTAGATCCGACGACGTACCAAAAACTATGCGCAGATCCGACACAGCATATCATTCGGAATCTACATCTACATCTACATCTATACTCCACGAGCCACCTTACGGTGTGTGGCGGAGGGTACTTATTGTACCACTATCTGATCCCCCCTTCCCTGTTCCATTCACGAATTGTGCGTGGAAAGAACGACTGCTTGTAAGTCTCCGTATTTGCTCTAATTTCTCGGATCTTTTCGTTGTGATCATTACGCGAGATATATGTGGGTGGTAGTAATATGTTGCCCATCTCTTCCCGGAATGTGCTCTCTCGTAATTTCGATAATAAACCTCTCCGTATTGCGTAACGCCTTTCTTGAAGTGTCCGCCACTGGAGCTTGTTCAGCATCTCCGTAACGCTCTCGCGCTGACTAAATGTCCCCATGACGAATCGCGCTGCTTTTCGCTGGATCATGTCTATCTCTTCTATTAATCCAACCTGGTAAGGGTCCCATACTGATGAGCAATACTCAAGAATCGGACGAACAAGCGTTTTGTAAGCTACTTCTTTCGTCGATGAGTCACATTTTCTTAGAATTCTTCCTATGAATCTCAACCTGGCGCCTGCTTTTCCCACTATTTGTTTTATGTGATCATTCCACTTCAGATCGCTCCGGATAGTAACTCCTAAGTATTTTACGGTCGTTACCGCTTCCAATGATTTACCACCTATGGCATAATCGTACTGGAATGGATTTCTGCCCCTATGTATGCGCATTATATTACATTTATCTACGTTTAGGGAAAGCTGCCAGCTGTCGCACCATGCATTAATCCTCTGCAGGTCCTCCTGGAGTACGTACGAGTCTTCTGATGTTGCTACTTTCTTGTAGACAACCGTGTCATCTGCAAATAGTCTCACGGAGCTACCGATGTTGTCAACTAAGTCATTTATGTATATTGTAAACAATAAAGGTCCTATCACGCTTCCCTGCGGTACTCCCGAAATTACCTCTACATCTGCAGATTTTGAACCGTTAAGAATGACATGTTGTGTTCTTTCTTCTAGGAAATCCTGAATCCAATCACAAACCTGGTCCGATATTCCGTAAGCTCGTATTTTTTTCACTAAACGTAAGTGCGGAACCGTATCAAATGCCTTCCTGAAGTCCAGGAATACGGCATCAATCTGCTCGCCAGTGTCTACGGCACTGTGAATTTCTTGGGCAAATAGGGCGAGCTGAGTTTCACATGATCTCTGTTTGCGGAATCCATGTTGGTTATGATGAAGGAGATTTGTATTATCTAAGAACGTCATAATACGAGAACACAAAACATGTTCCATTATTCTACAACAGATTGACGTAAGCGAAATAGGCCTATAATTATTCGCATCTGATTTATGACCCTTCTTGAAAATGGGAACGACCTTCGCTTTCTTCCAGTCGCTAGGTACTTTACGTTCTTCCAGCGATCTACGATAAATTGCTGATAGAAAGGGGGCAAGTTCTTTAGCATAATCACTGTAGAATCTTAAGGGTATCTCGTCTGGTCCGGATGCTTTTCCGCTACTAAGTGATAGCAGTTGTTTTTCAATTCCGATATCGTTTATTTCAATATTTTCCATTTTGGCGTCCGTGCGATGGCTGAAGTCAGGGACCGTGTTACGATTTTCCGCACTGAAACAGTTTCGGAACACTGAATTCAGTATTTCTGCCTTTCTTCGGTCGTCCTCTGTTTCGGTTCCATCGTGGTCAACGAGTGACTGAATACGAATTGATTAATCAAGGCGTCTTCTCTGCCGGCGGGCATACAGAGAAACCTGCGCAACACGGAAGCCCTACCACCTCGGCTGTATGGATTACCCAAGATCCATAAGAACAACGTTCCACTGAGACCGATTGTTAGCGCTCTTGGCTCACCAACGTATAAACTGGCAAAACACTTGGCCTCTCTGCTCCAGCCACACGTGGGGAAGACCGACACATACATTAAGGACTCAAGACATTTCATTGAGAAGCTGAAGAAACTGAAACTTGCACCAAACGACATCCTGGTCAGCTTTGATGTTGTTTTGTTATTTACGAAAGTGCCACTCAGTGACACTCTGGAACACATCAGTTCCATGTTCCCGCAAGACATCAAAAAGCTCTTCCATGCATGTCTCACCACGAGCTATTTCACGTGGAATCACGATTTCTACAAACAGCTGGAAGGCGTTGCCATGGGTAGTCCTCTCAGTCCAGTGGTGGCCAACTTCTTCATGGAACAATTCGAAGCAAAGGCACTGGACTCGGCGACTTGCAAACCTAAGGTGTGGTACAGGTATGTCGATGATACTTTCGTGGTGTGGAGCCATGGTGAAGAACAGCTCGGTGACTTCCTAAGACACTTGAACAGCCTTCATGCCAACATAACATTTACCATGGAAGTAGAAAAGGACAAGAAACTGCCATTTCTAGATGTGCTGGTCGCAAGGGAAGGCGAAAACCTGGGACACAGTGTGTATCGAAAACCAACACATATGGACCGATACCTGCACAAACTGTCAAACCACCACCCGAGCCAGAAAAGAGGCATGATTAGTATGCTCGTAATGAGAGCAGGATGAATATGTGAGCCGCAACACCTCAAACGAGAAATGCAACACCTGGAAACGGTTCTGAGGAGCAATGGGTACGCCACAATTTACATTAGAAGTGTAACAGAGCCAAACACTCAGCGAAGTAAGGAACCAGAGAAAGAAATGTCGGGTACGGCCTTTCTGCCATACATTCCCAGAGTGACGGACAGAATCAGCCATATATTGCGCAAACATGGCGTAAAGACGATTTTCAAACCGACAAGGAAGATCAAAGAGTGTCTTAGATCGGCAAAGGAGAAAAGAGACCCACTTGCAATGTCGGGAATATACCGTATACCATGCACATGCGGAAAAGTTTATGTTGGAATGACTGGACAATCAATTAACACCAGGATCAAAGAGCATAAGCGACATTGCAGGTTGGGGCAGGTGGAGAAATCGGCCGTGGCAGAGCACGCACTGAATGAGACCGACCACGTAATAAAATTCGCCGACACGGAAGTGCTGGCTATAGAGAAGCACTATCACACGCACTTGTTCAGAGAAGCTGTAGAAATACAAAAACATGTGAACAGTTTTAACAAGAAAGACTTAAGCCTTACGGTAAACGGATCCTGGCTTCCCGTACTGCAGCAAACGACCGTCGCAGGTAGCAAGAGGAGAACCGCACCGGAAGTGACCGCGGAGAAGCCCTTGGACGTTGGCGCGCCAGGTACATATAGTCTGCGGCCGCGAGCTCGGCTCCAGTTCACCACTGGCAATGGAGGGTGAAGCTTTGACAACGCCAGCCACTCGTGCTGGTGAAACGTCAGAAAAATCATTAGATGAACATCGGCCGAAGAGTTAACCCGAAATATAATACCACACATGATAAGCAAATGAAAATAAGCAAAGTAGACTACATTCCATGCCAAACTATCACTTACACCAGATATGGTTCAAATAGTGAAAATGGCAGCATTAAGTCTTTGAGCAAGATCCTGAATGTGGGTCTTCCATGATAGTCCTGAATGTCCGCCTTGATAGCTGAGTGGTCCATTTGACGGATTGCCGTCCTATGGGCCCGGGTTTCAATTCCCAGCTGCTTTGGGGATTTTCTCTGCTCAGGGACTGGGTGTTGTGCTGTCTTCATCATCATTTCATCCCCATCTGGCCTGCAGGTTGCCCAATGTGGCGTCGAATGTAATAAGACCTGCACCACGGTGGCCAGACCTGCCCTGCAAATAACCTTCTGGCCAATGACGCCAAATGCTCATTTCCATTTCCATCTATGTGAGTATCTAGAAATCTGAACTGTTCAGTTTCTTTAATCATATGCCCATTCTGTGAAATTGAAACACTGGGTTTTGTTGAATTGTGTATTAGAAACTGTAAAAACTGTGCCTTACTGTGATTTAGCATTAATTTGGTTTTTACAGGCCTTGAGCCTATGTCATGAAATGCACTATTCGAAACAGAGCCAATGTAGCACACAATATCCTCTACTACCAAGCTACTGTCATCGGCAAACAGAAATATTTTAGATTTACTCGTATCAAGTACTTCACAGAGGAAAGAGAATATAGCATTTCAATTGTTAAACCACCTCTTAAAATGAAGTGTACATTTGACACCACATTATGTGAAATAAAATGATCAATTATCTTTACATACACAACCTTCTCAATAACTTTAGCAAACACTGATGGCATAGAAATAGGTTTAAAATTGTTTACATTATTCCTTTCTTCCTTTTTATAAAGTGGCTTTACTCTGAATACTTTGATCATTCAGTAAACTGTCCATTCTTAAAGGAAAAATTACAAATATGGCTAAGTACAGGCTAACATGTGCAGCACAATACCTTAATATTCTGCTAGGCAATCCATTATATCCATGAGAATTCTTAGTCTACAGTGATTTCATTATTGATTCAATCTCCCCCTTGTCAGTATCACAGAGAAGTATTTCAGACATGAATATTGGAAAAGTATTTTTCAAGAGAGTTATATCATTCCTGTGGAAACTAAGTTTTCATTTAAATCACAAGCAATGCTCAGGAAATGACTGACAAATAATAATAATAATAATAAGGATATCACATAGATCAAAATGGGAATGATATCAAAATGTTAGAAGTAGTCACAGTCAAGGTACAGTAGCACATAACAAACACTAATGTAAAGTGTCTAAAAACATTATTAGGAAGGCAAAGAGTATGTGCTACACAAACAGAATAGATAGTTCACAGGATAAAATTAAAACCATATGGTCAGCTGTGAAGGAAGTGACTGATCACAAGCACAATGATATAAAGGTGTTTGTAGTAAAAATATGTCTGTTAACTGGTAACTCATACATATTTACAGTATTTAACAGTCTTTTCTGAGCATCGCTTGTCATTTAAATAAAAACTTAGTTTTTCTAGGGAATTATGTAACACCCTTGGAAAATACTTTTCGAATATTGATGACTGAAATACTTCACTGTGATACCAACATGGGGGAGATTCAATCTATAGTTAAATCTCTGCTAGTTCCCTGTTTAGGATGTGCTAATGGAAAGCAAATTCAAAAGAGCGTGAGAAATTAGTTAAAGAACCCATAATATAGTTACTAGGTCACAATTGTTCACAACTGGTTTGAAGAACATTCTGGATAAGTTGGTTGAATGATTTGGCCACACTAATTGTCCAACATGAGTCACATCAGAATTTATGGAACGTGACTGAGAGGTTAGTTTGTGCACAAGATCATGCTTTGGCAACACTTCACTTCTTCATTTATGGATGACTATAGAGGCAGTAATGGCTCAGTATTTCTACAGTGCACTTCCAGTGACTAGTTAAGTCCATACATGTTGAGTTGGTGCACTATGCCAGGCAAAATATTAGGAGGTATCCCATGACTTTTGACACCTCAGTGTATGAGGATATTGAAAATGCATATCTGGCCAAATTGTGGCCCAGTGGTGTGCAGGTAATACTACAGAAGAAGGTTTTTACTCAGAGCTTTTCTATTTTCAAAATGGGAGCTTGCACCGGTGTTTCGAAAAACAACTTAGTAATGCATACTACTGGAATGAATCCATTTCTCATACAGATGTTTCAACAATCTTAAAAGCAACACTGCCTGTTGAAAATGGAGAGAAACATATCACTGTGTTGGAATCTAGTTGGAATGAATTTATGTCTGTATTGGGGTCTATGAATGTAACTGAAGGAGACATTAAGTCGCAATCAGGACCCAGAGGTTATTACTCACAGAGTCCTAGTACAGGCAATGGTTGTAGTAGAGGACAACTGCATGAACCATATGCTGGTTTCCTTTAGCAGAATACCCACCTGGTCAGTTATCAGAAACACAGCAAAGGAGATTACAGATCAAACTGAAAGCACTGAAAAAGGAGATACAATTCTGGCTATGGGACTAATAATAATATGTATTGGAGTAACAAACAACTGAAAACACCATCAAATTATGACTGGGGATCACAATCACCAGTGATTACCAAAATCATTGAAGACAGCAGTCATACAACAGAACAACACCTGGAAACAACCACATTGAGCCCCAGAGAGTTAGACATGAAGTAAGATAGGGGGTGTGACAGAGCCGCAAAATTCTTTCAATGTATTAAATGTACTACCAATATGATGGAGCAAGTAAATCAAAGCAAACAGGAATAACCATTGTTACCACAATCTGTGATTTGGGCTAGTATTGAGGATGTTTCAGTAACTATTGTTCTAGACATAGGAGAATTTGGCAGTGTGATTTCAAGCAGTTCTTTCAATAAAGTATTCACAAAAACCAAGTTTCACAAGTATAACAGAAAGCAGAAGAGCCAGAAAGCCTCACTGGCAAGCAAAGACACCAATAGTTAAACCTCTTGAATCAGTATGGGGAGGTATTTGAAGAAAAACCTGGAATAATACAAAGGAAATACATGTCACCTTGATGAATTTCCACACAAAGCCTTGTACAACTGTTTTTATCTTACCCCATGGTCTCAGTGTAACACAGTAGATAAAGAAACTAAGAGGATTTTTCAAGAACTTAGCAGTTCATAAAGACGTATTGTCACTATAAACAGACACTAGGGATTGACTATATAAAATTGTTTGATGAGATAGAGAACCACTTGCCTCATTTGGCAATATACTACACTACAGAAGAGCTAATGTTTGGCAGGAAGGCAAAGAATGAATGAATGTGTGGACCAGATTCCACAGGTTCCGAGCAATTCAGATTAGTGAGAAGAAGAGGTTCGGAAACCTTTGACCGGTTTGAAAGACAAGGCACTCAGAAGAAAGCACAATTATGACAAAACAGTGATAAAAATAGTAAGGTATCAACTGAACAAGAAAGTATCATTAAGAAACCATCCACCTCTTGAATAAAAGTAACAAAAAGTGGCAGCTTTTGCATACGGGACCTTTCATATTTCTAAGGATCCCAAATCCTGGTGGATATTTATTTGGGTACCCAAGCAATCATCATATTAAAGGACTTTGTCCTCAACAAGATTTATGGAAATATTATTCTTGGTGGAATCAGTGACCATAATATTAGGAACACAGAGTCAATAGGAATTTTTATGTATTGTTGTCCATAACAGATGAGTATTATCCTGTGAAATGCGTCGGAGCTCATGGATGATTCTTGAATTTTAATTGGTCATGTTATCAGAAAACTCAATGTCATTTTTCTTTATAATGCATACAAATGAAGCATATTATCACAAAATTGTGTAAGAGAAAGTTTTATATCTACGTAGATTGAATGATTTCCATCTGCCAGTCTTAAGATCACCATTTCCTACATCTACGTCTTCATACATGGTTAGTCTGCAATTCAGGTTTCATCAAACCACCTTCAAGCTATTTCTCTAGTGTTCCATCCTCAAACAACACAGACATAACATGAACACTTGCGTCTTTCTGTAGGAGCTCTGATTTCTCTTATTTTATCGTGATGATCATTTCTCCCTATGTAGGTGGGCAGCAACAAAATATGTTCACACTCTGAGAAGAAGGTTAGTGATTGAAATTTTATGAGAAGATCCTGCAACAATTGAAAAAGCCTTTGTTTTAATGATTGCCACTCTAATTCACATATAATTTCACATGGCATACTCTCCCCTATTTTGTGATAATACAAAATGTGCTGCTCTTCTTTGAACTTTTTACATGTCCTCTGTCAGACCTATATGATGCAGAACCCACACCACACACCAGTATTCCAGAGAAGTAGGACAAGTGTAGTATAAGAAGTTTCTGTAGTAGACCTGTTGCGTATTCTAAATGTTCTGCCAATAAATCAAAGTCTTTAGGCCCCGCAGGATAGCCACGCCATCTGAGGCACCTTGCCACAATTCGCGCGGCTACCCCCATTGGAATTTCGAGTCCTCCCTCGGGCATGGGTGTGTGTTGTCCTTAGCGTAAATTAGTTTAAGTTATATTAAGTAGTGTGTAAGCCTAGGGACCAATGACCTCAGCAGTGTGGTCTCACCAGCGCTTACCACATATTGATTGGGACAAATAAAAGAAGTCTTTTGTTTGCTTTCCCCACAGCATTATCTGTGTGATCATTCCAATATAAGTTACTGGTAATAGTAACCCTAAGTATTTAGTTGAATTGACAGCCTTTAGATTTGTGTGATTTATCATGTAACCAAAGTTTATCAGATTCCTTTTAGTACTCATATGGGTGACTTCACAATTTTCACTGTTTAGATTCAGGTGCCTCTTCTAGCACCATGCAGATATCTTGTCTAAATCATTTTACAGTAGGTTTTGATCATCTGATGACTTTACAAGGCATTAAGTAATAACATAATCTGCAAACAATGTAAGAGGCCTTTTCAGATCATCTCCTAAATCTTTTATGTAGATCAGAAATACTAGAGGGCTTATAACATTTCCTCAGGGAAAGACAGACATTACTTCTAGTTTACTTGATGACTTTCTATCAATTACCATGAAATTGACCTTTCTGACGGGAAAGCATGAATCCAATTACATAACTGATACGATACTCAATAGGCACCAAATTTGATTAGAAGTTGTGTGTGAGAAATGGTGTCAAAAGCCTTATGAAAATCTTAAAATACAATGCAGATTAATGAATGCATCAAGCGACTCTAATATGGAGTACATTTGAATGATGATAATTATTGGTTTAGAAGGTGGTCTAGCTTGTGTTTAAAGCTGCCCCAAGCTTGGTACAGGTGGGATTTGTCATAGGGGTTGGTGTGATGTGGTCTGCAGTCTTAAGTTTGATCTTTCTTCAGAGCCACATAGTGAGTTTCTAAATATTGGTCTTGGTGTGTTACTTAATATATTTTCCATCGACTAAGATTTAGCTACTTGCTCCACACATAAGCTTGTTGAACAGAATTCCTCAGGATTCATGGTGGTACTGTTAAATTATTTTTTATGGAACTGTTATGAGAGAGGTTTATCTAACTATGTGGAACAACAAACATCAAGAGAAAATGATGTTGATTTTTCAATGCTAAAATGAGCATGTGAGTACAGGTTATGAAGAAGGGTATACAGTAATTGTGCATGAACTGATTCAAATGACAGCTGATAGCTCATAAATACATCTTGACAATTGACCCAAAAAGACTGTATTGTTGCCACTGAAGCAAAGCTAGTGTGTACAGGCTTATTACAAATGATTGAAGTGATTTCACAACTCTACAATAACTTTATTATTTGAGATATTTTGACAATGCTTTGCACACACATACAAAAACTCAAAAAGTTTTTTTAGGCATTCACAAATGTTCAATATGTGCCCCTTTAGTGATACAGCAGACATCAAGCCAATGATCAAGTTCCTCCTACACTCGGTGCAGCATGTCCCCATCAATGAGTTCGAAAGCATCGTTGATGCGAGCTCGCAGTTCCGGCACTTTTCTTGGTAGAGGAGGTTTAAACACTGAATCTTTCACATAATCCCACAGAAAGAAATCCCATGGGGTTAAGTCGGGAGAGCGTGGAGGCCATGACATGAATTGCTGATCATGATATCCACCAGTACCGATCCATCGGTTTTCCAATCTCCTCTTTAAGAAATGCCAAACATCATGATGGAAGTGCAGTGGAGCACCATCCTGTTGAAAGATGAAGTCGGTGCTGTCAGTCTCCAGTTGTGGCATGAGCCAATTTTCCAGCATGTCCAGATACACGTGTCTTGTAACGTTTTTTTCGCAGAAGAAAAAGGGGCCGTAAACTTTAAACCGTGAGATTGCACAAAACACGTTCACATTGTGTCTGTTCACTTCACCATTAAGAACAAATGTTGCTTCATCACTGAAAACAAGTTTCACACTGAATGCATCCTCTTCCATGAGCTGTTGCAACCGCGCCGAAAATTCAAAGCGTTTGACTGTGTCATCGGGTGTCAGGGCTTGTAGCAATTGTGAATGGTAAGGTTTCTGCTTTAGCCTTTTCCGTAAGATTTTCCAAATGGTCAGCTGTGCTACGTTTAGCTCCCTGCTTGTTTTATTCGTCGACTTCCGCGGGCTACGTGTGAAACTTGCCCGCACGCGTTCAACCGTTTCTTCGCTCACTGCAGGCCAACCCGTTGATTTCCCCTTACAGAGGCACCCAGAAGCTTTAAACTGCACATACCATCGCCGAATGGAGTTAGCAGTTGGTGGATCTTTGTTGAACTTCGTCCTGAAGTGTCATTGCACTGTTATGACTGACTGATGTGAGTGCATTTCAAGCACGACATACGCTTTCTCGGCTCCTGTCGCCATTTTGACTCACTGCGCTCTCGAGCGCTCTGGTGGCAGAAACTTGAAGTGCGGCTTCAGCCGAACAAAACTTTATGAGTTTTTCTACGTATCTGTAGCGTGTCGTGACCATATGTCAATGAATGGAGCTACAGTGAATTTATGAAGTAGCTTTAATCATTTGTAATAGCCCTGTATAAGAACAATATTTTGTTTGAAGGATTTGTGAAATGTACCATGGACATTCTTTGACTGTGCTATATGGCCATTAACCAGTTGGCCAGTGAGACTCAAGTTTCAAGTGATGGTGTAATGACAACCCAAGGAAAATTTACTGTTACATAATAGTAAATTATGTAATTACACCTCTCCCAATGAATTCAGCACAGCTTATAGCTTAAAATTAAACAGATATTACTCTGCCCAAAATATCATTTATCAATTAATGGAGTCCCATACTGCTATTCATATCAATTAAGTTTCATATATATTTGACGATGTTGTATATTCACATGCCATTGGTATTGGCACGGCGTATTTAGGGTCTGACATCAAGAAGGGCAACTACACACAAGCACATTGACAGAAGACATTAAGCCTAGGTTATGGGATGGCCCTAAGAGCTACAAAGCCATTAGCTACCTATTAAAATTGATATATATTAGGTGATTATACCAACCACTAATAAGTGTTTTCCACATGAACAAATATGGGTACAGCTTCAGAATCATGGAAACTGGAAGTTGCAGTATGTGATATATGTAATACATAACAAAAATGCAAGTAAACTTGCAATAAATATCTCATGACTTATATAACACACAATTGCTGTGTTCATGGATGGTATAAACTATCAGACACTGATTTATTGAAATATAATTAATGCAAATGATACATATTTCTAGCATTTATTACTGTATTAATGAAAAAGGAACAAAATAAAAAATAAATTGTCACTGCTGTCAGCTTCCAAAGAACAGTACGTGGATTCAGCGGCAATGAGTGAAAATGTGTACTGGACTGGGATTCGAACCTGGGCCTCCTGCATACTAGACAGTTGCATTAATCACTGTGCCACCTGAGATACAGGGTTATTGCAACAGCATGCTTCACAGCTAATTCACATTCCCAATGAGCATCACCTATCTCCAGTCCCCATCCTTTGACTCCTTGTTTGCTACTCTGATAGTCCCACAGAAGATTGAACATATTTGTGCATTAGCGCTGAAGAAGATGGATCCATTGCCCAGCTAGGTATTTCAATTATATGAATATGTGGTGTCTGTTCTTTTGGACATGTCTGAAAGAAAAGACACCATGCGTTCATGTAATAAATCATAAAATGTGAATTCCAATCATGTCATTAAACATGTGCACCTAAAACTGTTGTTGTTGGCATCATATATAAAAATGGTATTGTCTGCAACAGACAAGTCCCAAGCCACAAAATATACAACTATATGTCCAAACAATCATCAAAAGCTCTATGTACAGATTAAAAATGGCAGAATAACCTATACCACATATCATCCACTCAGACTCATACAGGTTTCTACAGATAATTACAGTACAACATTTTTTCAACAACGACACTGCACACAAACTGGTTAGCCCTAATATTCCAAGAGGAATGAAGAAGGAAGAATTTGTCTCATTAAGAAACATGTCAGCTTCTCTATGAAACAAACACTCTCACAGGAACTGATGCGCACTCAACTCTACAACCTAGCCACATAGAAGCGAACACAATCATTTCATACAGCACCCACTGTAACTTTTAATCCCTCAAATGACCTGAAGAATCAAGAAAGAAAACCTTACATGAAGAAAGACATCCCTGATATACAGGATTAATACTATCCAACTAACACACTTCAAAAAATTCAAATGGACACTGGCAAAACAACACAATGCAGCCTTATCACACAACTCACACTTTTTACACATTACAGATTTAAATTCCAATCCCTCAAATAACATGAAGAATCAAGAAAGATAATCTCTGAGCATGAAGAAAGAAGATGAAAATTCACAAACAATGACTAGTACAACACAAACATGTTTCCAGCTACACACAAGTACACCAACAAAGGACATGAAATGGAAGATATGGGGTGGTGACTGAAGCATATAAAGCTATTAGTTACATGTAAATATTATATACATATATTATGAAGGCACCTACCACTAATGAGTGTTTTCCACATGAACAAACATGAGTACAGGTTCAGAGACATGGAAACTGGGAGTTGCAATGTGCAATAAATATAAACATGAATTTAATAATTTAGTGGAAAAGATACATATTTCTTGTGAATGTTACTGAATTAATGGAAAAGAAAACAGAATAACTGATACATCTGAAAATGTGATTATTAATTATGCCAGTACACAAGAGCACCAAAAAATCATCATTGTGCACAATACATACTGGAAAGATGTCCTCTGAAACAGAGCTAACTGCTGTTTAACACTGAGAGACTCATTTGCTAGAGAACATACAACTGAATATCTCCTGAATTTGCTAGAGTACATACAACTCAATATCTCCAGAATTGTAAAGAATTTTATGTACTATTTAAAAATGGCTGTATAGTCAACACCATGTGTCCTCCACACAAAGTTAAAGAATGTTTCCACTCTTTCACACAACAATGGTCCCCTCAGGACCATACAACTCTTAACCGATAATTACAAGACAATACTTTTTCGATAACGACACTGCATGTGTTTTACTCCTTATACCTGAAATTACTTGAAGAGTGAAGAAAGAAGATTTTGCCTCATGATGAAACATGAATGTTCACAGTAACTCACTCTCTGTCCTACCTTACTATTCATAATAAATCTTGTTTCTGTTATACAATATACTGCTCTTGTTATTACTCTATGCTTCTCTGACCAGATATACTTTTTCTCTTTCCATTTCACTTCATTAACACCCACTATATCTCAACTGAGCATTAGCATTTCCCTTTTTACATTTTCTGCTTCCCTACCATTTTAAAACATCTGACATTCCATGCCACATCTTTTAGAATATTATCCTTTTGTTGGTTATTCAGTCTTTTTCTCCAGTCACCTTCCTCTTGGCAATCCCCACCTAGAGATCTGAATGAGGGACTAGTTGGGAATCTTTTGCCACTGGCGAGATCATCAAGACATTTTTTCAATTACAAGTCACACATCCAGTTGACACACATAGTGTGTCTTCAATGCAGTGGTTTCCATTCCCTTCTGCATCGTCATGTTGTTGACCATTGCTGATTCTTTCACCTCTTTGGGACAGTTTCCCACCTTATGGGTAAGAGAGCGCCCTGAACTTCTGTCCACACCTCTGCCACTTTTGAGAAGGCCATTGGTAGTAAAGGGTGACTCTCATGCCAGAAATCTTCAGTCACCATTGCTGATAATTTTTGTTCAAAATTTAAGCAGTAGCATGGTTTGAACTTGTGAGTGAAGACTTTTGATTACCAATCAAATCAAAGGTGGTACCCCTAAACCAACTCTTACCCATGAAGAATTGGCAGCTAAAGAAGTCATCTGAATTGACCTGACTCAGTTGCAACAGCTGCTGCTGCTGCCTTGCTTCAGCAGATTTTTGAATGGGTGTGATCTGTTGCAAACCTCAGTGGACTGCGAGCTGTCACATTCAAAGTTTTGTGTAATATTTTGAAAACTGTTCCATGACTTATTTTTACTTTTTTTGCTATTGCCTTGATTAAGAAAACCTGGTCTCTATACACCAAGGTTTGAATTCTCTAGTGATTCCCAGTTGTTCACAAAGAGATGAGCTGTCACTCTTACGTTTTTCAGACTTCTTCACAGTCCTGGAAGCACTTGTGCCAACTAATCATTGTGTTTTATGCATTCTACTGTACACTTCCACTGGCCCAGGATGGACTGTTACTGTGTTCTTCTCCTTCAAATGCAGAAATAAATTACTGCATGCTACTTCCCTTTTAAATTTGATGCATTGTTTTGCTTTGGCCACTCTACTTTTGTGCAGTGGTACTATTGTACAGGCATTTCAATGTGTACCAGAACAACAGACAAGTACTCACAAACAAACAGAACATTAGTTACATAAGTTTGATTTTGTGAGCTAGCAAGTAAAAAATTTTTGTTGGTACACATTCTATAGTGCCCCATGAGCCTGTTTTTCATTATGGTCCCTATGATTTTTGAAAAGGATGAGAGTAACGAGATTTGTCTGCAATTTTCTATGATTTCTGGGTCACCTTTCTTATGTTTAGGTAAGATTTTTGCATGCTTTAGTATGTCTGGGAAGCAACCTGTGGAGAAGAATTCATTGATGATGTTTGCTAAAGGGTCTTTAATGTTGTCTATGCAGTCCTTCAGTAAGCATGCAGGTACTTCATCTATGCCTGCTGAATTTTTACATTTTAGGTTACTCATAACATTGCATACTTCTTCTGCTGTAGTTGATCGTAGCATCATTGTGTGTGGTATTTTGCTCACCATTTGTAAATGCTTTGTTTTGTTGAACTTCTGTTGTAGTTTGGTTACTAAGCTGCTGAAATACTGATTGCTGATTTTTTGGGGTCGTTTATTTTGGTATCATTGAGTCAAAACTGCATGTTTATTGGCTATAATTTTTTTCTATTAGTTCTCCTGTTTCGTGATTTTCCATGCTACTTTGATTTTATTATTAGTTTTTTCTACAAATTTGTCATTTTGGTACCTTTTAGCTGCTAACAATAATTCTCTATAGATCTTTCTGTATCTATGATAATAGTTATGAAATGCTGAATCATTACGGTAGTTTTTCATTTAGCTAAGGTGCTTGAGGGTTTCAGAGGATTTCCTTATCCCATTGGTTACCCAATTGTTGTTGTTGCATGATTTAGTGATTCTTAGAACTTTAGGAAACATTTCTTCAAATCTGAATTTAAAATTGACATAAACTTTGAAAGCTTCCCATTTATAGTAGTTTATCTGTACACTTCCTCCCATGTTTCACTATTAATTAGTGAGGCAAATAGAGATCTTTTTGTCTCAGAGAAATGCCGGTCATTGTGGCTGAGCGGTTCTAGGTGCTTCAGTCTGGAACCGCGCGACAGCTATGGTCGCAGGTTCGAATCCAGCCTCGGGCATGGATGTGTGTGATGTCCTTAGGTTAGTTAGGTTTAAGTAGTTCTAAGTTCTAGGGGACTGATGACCTAAATTGTTAAGTCTCGTAGTGCTGAGAACCATATTTTTGTCTCAGAGAAAACCCTACTGTACTTGTGTATTCTAGTGTTATTATTTAATTCTATGCCTAATTTTAATAACTGACTTGAATGGTCTGAGATACCAAGGTCATCTATGGCAATGTCACACCTATCTTTCTCTATGTCCGTTAGCATATGGACAGTACTTGAAACTGAATGTATGGTTATCCTAGTGGCAGTGTTACTTAATGGTAATATATCATAGGTATACATAATGTTCAGAAAGCTGTTGCACCACATATCTGGGTCCATCATGTGAATGTTTAGATCTCCAAAAATGATGATTTTGCTTTTGGGGCTAGAGACCATATCTAATGCTTCGGTTAACTTTGTAGTGAATGTGTCCATGTCACCACTGGGAGTACGATATATACACAGTACAGTTAGTCTTTGGAATACATCTAGGTTTTCTTATCTCTAAAGCTGATATTTCTATGCGTTTATCCTCACTTAATGCCAAAACATCATTTCTTATATTATATATAATCCCCTCTTCACATATATGCATGATCCACCACATTTCACAGTGCTTCTACTGTAATGACAGGCTTGACTGTACAAATTTAGTGCTACATTTGTTAATTCTGAACAATTACATCAATGTTCTGTTATGCAGACAAGTGAGCTATCAATAAACACTTCTAATTGTTGCACTTTGTTTCTTATGCATTGCATATTTTGTTGGAAGTGTGAGAAGCACTGAGCACTGCTTACCTTGAAAACTTTATGTTTCTCTTGCCTTGGACTAAACATGCTTTTGGTGATGAGGTGTTACAGTTATCCTACTGATTGATGCACTAACCACTGTTTCTTCTGTTGGACCCTCACATTTTCTTGCTGTTTTTGCTGAAGATGATTCTGCCACTGCCTCTGATACTGTGGCTGCGACTGACTTTCTTGTTATGGAGCTGTTTTAGTTTTTTCTGTATTTCCTTCCCTCGACTGTGCACTTTATTGGACTTTTGTCACTGATTCTAGTTCATCTGTGTTTGCTGTTTCATTACAGTCTTCCTCTAGAACCAAGTATTTATTTGATAGTAGTATCACCGGAGCTACACTTACTGTTTGTTTACATGTTTTAGTCAGCACTAGCTACGTTTTCTGCATAGAAAGACCATTCGCAACAACATCTTGTGTTACGTGATGATTTTCCTCCAATCCTTGGTATTTTATTTCCAGTTCTTGATATTTCTTCTGGAGTTGATGCTATTACATGGTTATAGTCACTAAATTGTATGTAAGAACCATTATTATAGTTTCTTTTGATTTTAGCGTGTTAAATATTTGGTTTTTCAAGGCACTCATAAAGTACTGATGGAATATCCAGTCATGATCAACTTTTATATACTTCAGATTCACTTTTACACATTTATCATGGTACTACGACTTGCACACGATACACAGGTTAACTCACATAACCTTTTTTAAACAAACTTTACACACATCACTATCACATTTTATAGTAATTGAGACATCATTTCATGAGGAGGTTTCACCCGACACCATACTGACCAATAATTTTAAATTATCAGCTGTGCTGAATTTGTTTGATTTGGGAGAAGTTTAATTACAAAGTTAATTATTATACAATCATAAATGTTCCTTAGACTATCATTAGACCATCACTTGAAACCCTAGTCTCACTGGCAAACTGGTTAATGCCAATACAGTACAGTCACAGAATGTCTGTGGTACATTTCACAAATACTTCAAATAAAACAGGATCTTTATACACATTAGCTATGCTTCAGTGGCATCGCTACAGACTTTATGGGCCAATTGTCATACCACATTCATGAGTGATCATCTGTGTTTTGATACACTTTGTGCACACTGAATGTGTTCCCTTCTTCAAAACACTGTACTCACATATGTTCATGATTCTATGCCCATTTTATTGTCAAAAAATCAAAAACATTTTCTCTTGATGTTTATTGTCCCACATATTTATATAAACCCCTCTCATAAAAGTTCCAAAAATCATGACAACTACAGTAATTGAACAGCACCATCTCATATTTTCATGAATTCATTTAATTAAGTTGATATGTGGAGCAAGTAGCTTAATCTTAGACAATGGAAAATATATTATGCCAAACACAAAAGGTCTCTGAAGAAGGATGAAACTTAAGAGTGTAGAAGACTTCCCACCAAATTGTACGATATATCCCACCTCTACGAATGTTGGTGCAGCTTTAGTCACAAGCTAGATCAACTTCTAAATAAATGACTATCATGTCATCTGGTAGAATTGGGTGTACTGCTGGTGGAATGCATCTTCCCAACACGATATTTCAATGTTGTAACTCGGCATCATCATCAGGTGTCAACGAGCTGACCTTGTCCCATATTTATGCCTGGGTGGTGTGTGGCGCTCCCTATGCCATCCACACCCACCGTGGCCATTTCTCATGGTGGTATCAGTCTCTAGGTGCTCCATTTTTGGCCCGCGCCCGTTGCGGCTCTCTTCTGAAGTAGCGGACATTCCAAGGCATTCCCTATTGGGTCAGCGCCTGATAGGCACGATCCTATCACTATCATGCCTCTGTTGAAGTTCCTTATGATGTCCGCAACCGCGAGAGTTTCTCTCCAAGGAGCTTGCTGTCTCCTGGTATCATGTATGCTGTTCTGTTCTGTTAATTGTGTCCTTGGACGTCTGTAGTCCATTCCTGTAGGAGGGAACTTTCTTCCGTTGTTTCTGTAGTAGTTCCAAAGCAGGATTCCACGCAGTACTAAGCTAATATCCTGCTTCCCGGTTGATCAAGTTCTCCGCCATTTTGATTTAAATCAATTCATTAATGTCACTAGTCCAGAAGTGAGAGGTCTGAGGCAGGATCCTGGTTTTGTCATAATCCATGGTGTGCTCAAGGTCCAGGCAATGTTCTTCTATTGCAGATGTAGTTACCTGTCGTAGCCTGGTGTGTCTCTGTTGTTCTTTACATCTTATTTCAACTGTTCTGGTAGTCTGGCCGATGTAAAACATCCCACATTCACAGGGTGTACGGTAGACACCAGGTTTCCTTAACCCCAAATCATTTTTGACACTTCCAAGGAGCATCTTTATCTTGTTAGGTGGGCAGAATACTCTCTTCATATTGTGTTTCTTCAAGATTTTGCTGATCTTGGCAAATATAGGCCCAGCATATTGTAGAAAGGCTACTTTCCTGGTCTCTTCTTCCTGCTCCTCTCCTGTTGCCTCAGGCCATCTGGTGGGTTGGAGGGCTTTGCGGATTTCCCTGGTGGAGTATCCGTTGTCTGTGAACACTCTTTGTAGATGTTCTAATTCTGTTGTCAGCCTGTCTGAGTGAGACAGTGTTTTGGCTTGGTGTATGAGTGTTCTCAGCACTCCTTGATTCTGCACTGGGTGATGGCAGCTGTCAGCCTGTACATATATGTCAGTGTGTGTTGGTTTCCTGTACACACTGTGGCCTAAGGTGCCATCTGCCTTCCTCTTTACCAGGACATCGAGGAATGGAAGCTGACCATCACTCTCTAGTTCCATGGTGAACTTGATGTTGGGGTGTCCTGTGTTCAGATGGTCCAGGAACTCGTCCAGTCTTCTCTTGTCATGTGGCCAGATGATGAATGTGTCGTCAACATATCTGAAGAAACACGTTGGCTGGTAGGCAGCAGTTGTAAGTGCCTCAGCCTCGAATCTCTCCATAAACAGATTCACCACTACTGGAGATAAGGAGCTACCCATGGCCACTCCTTCAGTATCCTCATAGAATTGGCCTTCACAAAGGAAGTACTTCGATGTCAAAATATGCTGTAAAAGATCCAGCAACGCTCCATCAAATTTCCCACTAATTATATCGAGTGTGTCCTGAAGTTGTACCCTGGTGAATAAAGACACCACATCAAAACTGACCATGACATCTGTGTCCAAGATCCATAGGTTGTTGAGACGTTCCACAAAGTCTGAGGAGTTGCGGATGTGGTGGACACACTTTCCCACGTATGGTATCAACATCTTCTTAAGGTAGGAGGTTGTGGTGTAGGTGGCTGCACCGATATTACTGACGATCAGGTGAAGTGGTACACCCTATTTATGGGTAATCCATACAGTCTGGGTGGTAATGGAGATTTAGCTTTTAGTTGTTTGACAACCTTCTCAGGCCATCCTGTTTCCTTAAGAAGAGAGCGGGTTTTCCTGTCCATTTGATTGGTGGGGTCATTCTCTAATAGATTATAAGCAGGGTCCTCCAAAAGTTGACAGATCTTCTTGTCATAGTCAGCCTTCAGCAGTATGACATGAGAGTTCCCCTTGTCTGCTGGTAACACCACCAAGTCTTTATCTTCCCGCAAACTCTTGAACACCATCCTCTCATCTCTTGAGATGCTTGTTTTGGGCGGCCTGGCTCTGGTTAGGGCCCTGCATGTCTCTCTCTGAATCTCTTCTGCAACACTTGATGGTAGAGTGTTGACCACTTGCTCCACAGAGCTGATGAAGCTGAAAACCGGTAGCTCTCTAGGAGTGACAGCAAAGTTCAGGCTCTTACTGAGTACTTTCAACGTGACATCTTCGATGTGCAACCGCTCAGATTTACCCCTGGTGGGTGTCATGCGTTTGTTGCACTCTGTTACTCAGGTGCTCAAATTTAGCCATTTTTCGAGCTGTAGCACTGTGTTTGATTCATCCTGCCAGAGCCCATGATGTACCACCTATCCTGTCCCAGTCTTCATGAGCCAAATTGCTGGCTAGTCCAGATGTTGTTTTGGCTCAGTGTATGAGTGTTCTCAGCACTCCTTGCTTCTGTGCTGGGTGATGGCAGCTGTCAGCCTGTAGATGTAAGTCAGTGTGTGTTAGTTTCCTGTACACACTGTGGCCTAAGGTGCCATCTGCCTTCCTCTTTACCAGGACATCAAGGAACAGGAGCTGACCGTCACTCTCTAGTTACATGGTGAACTTGATGTTGGGGTGTCTTGTGTTCAGATGGTCCAGGAACTCATCCAGTCTTCTCTTGCCATGTGGCCAGATGACGAACGTGTCATCAACGTATCTGAAGAAACACGTTGCCTGGTAGGCAGCAGTTGTAAATGCCTCAGCCTCGAATTTCTCCATAAACAGATTCACCACTACTGGAGATAAGGAGATACCCATGGCCACTCCTTCAGTCTCCTCATAGAATTGGCCTTCACAAAGGAAGTACTTCGATGTCAAAATATGCTGTAAAAGATCCAGCAATGCTCCATCAAATTTCCCACTAATTATATCGAGTGTGTCCTGAAGTGGTACCCTGGTGAATAGAGACACCACACCAAAACTGACCATGACATCTGTGTCCAAGATTCATAGGTTGTTGAGATCTTCTGGTCATAGTCAGTCTTCAGCAGTATGACAGTAGAGTTCCGCTTGTCTGCTGGTAACACCACCAAGACATTAATTTCCTGCAAACTCTTGAGCACCATCCTCTTGTTAAGAGGACCCTGTCAGGGATGATTTGGGGTTAAGGAAAGCTGGTGTCTACCATACACCCTGTGAATGTGTGATGTCTTACATCGGCCAGACTACCAGAACAGTTGAAATAAGATGTAAAGAACACCAGAGACACACCAGGCTTCGACAGGTAACTCCATCTGCAATAGCAGAACATTGCCTGGACCTCAAGCACAACATGGATTATGACAAAACCAGGATCCTGGCTCAGACCCCCCACTTCTGGGCTAGTGTCATTAACGAATTGATTGAAATCAAGATGATAGAGAACTTGATCAACCGGGAAACAGGATATCAGCTTAGTACTGCGTTGAATCCTGCTCTGCAACTACTACAGAAACAACGGAAAAAAGTTCCCTCCTACAGTAATGAACTACAGACGTCCAAGGACATAAGTAACAGAACAGAATGGCATATGTGATACCAGATGGCAGCAAGCTCCTTGGGGAGAAAGCCGCAACGGGGACAGACCGAAGGCGTAGTGCCTAGAGATTGATACCACCGCCAGAAATGGCCACAGTGGGTGCGGACGGCATAGGGAGCGCCACACTCCACCCAGGCATAATTATGGGACAAGGTCAGCTCGTCAACCAGTCTCAGGGAACATCTGATGAAGACGCCGAGTTATGACGTTGAAATATTGTGTTGGGAAGATGCATTCCACTGGTAGTACACCTGATTCTACGAGATGACAACAAATTGCTGGGAAAGACTTATAAATTAAAATTACTGCCATCATTCAAACATACTTCACATTAGAGCCACTTGTTATATTCATTAATCTGGTTTATATTTTTATATTTCCATAATGCTTTTGACATCATTTCTCACATATGAGTCCTAATCAAATTGCTTGCCTATGGTGAATTGTCTAGTTGTGTGAATGGATTCATGATTTCCTGTCAGTAAGGTCATAGTTGACTGTAATCAATGGAAAGTCATCAAGTACAATAGAATCAATATGTAGCATTCCCCAAGGAAATGTTGTATGCCCTCTGCTGTTTCTGATCTCCATAGACAATTTGATCTGAGAAGCACTCTTAGATTGTTTGCAGATTATGCTGCCATTTAATGCCTTGTAAAGTTATCAGATGATCAAAACAAAATGCAAAATGATTTCAACATGATATCTGTATGGTGCAAAGAGTGCTAACTGACAGTAAATAGCGAAAAGTATGAAGTCATCCACATGATTACTAAACGGATTCTGCTAAACTTTGTTTAAAGGATAAATCACACAAATCTAAAGTTTGTCAATTCAACTATGTACTTAGTGATTACAACTACACATAGGTTAAATTGGAATGATCACATAGATAATGTTGTGGGGAAAGCAAACCAAAGACTGTGATTTATTGGCAGAACACTTACAATATGCAACAGATGTACTAAAGAGACTGCTTACACTACACACTTCCATTCACTTCTTGAGTATTGGTGTGCGGTGATGGTTCTACAGCAGATACAACTGATCGAGGACATCGAAAAAGTTCAAAGAAGGGGAACTCATTTTGGATTATCACAAAATAGCGGAGAGAGTGCCATGCGATATGATACATGAGTTAGAGTGGCAGTCATTAAAATAAAGGCATTTTTTGTCACAGTGGGAGGTTCTCATGGAATTTCACTCACCAACTTTCTACTCAGAGTGTGAAAATATTTTGTTGGCACCCACCTACATAGGGAGAAATAATCATCACAGTAAAATAAGAGAAAACAGAGCTTGTATGGAAAGACTCAAATGCCTGCCGAAGTGGCCGTGCGGTTAAAGGCGCTGCAGTCTCGAACCGCAAGACCGCTACGGTCACAGGTTCGAATCCTGCCTCGGGCATGGATGTTTGTGATGTCCTTAGGTTAGTTAGGTTTAACTAGTTCTAACTTCTAGGGGACTAATGACCTCAGCAGTTGAGTCCCATAGTGCTCAGAGCCATTTGAACCATTTGAAAGACTCAAATGTTCATTTTTCCTGACTGCTGTTTGATAGTGAAACATTAAAGAATTACCTTGAAGGTGGTTGGATGAACACTCTGCCAGGCAATTAATAATGAATTACAGAGTAATTACCTAGATGTAGATGTACCAAATAGTGATCTGAAGACTGCCAGTTCAGAATCGTTCACTCTACATAGACAGAGAAATTTGTCTTAGACTATGTTGTAATAATATGCATCATTTTTAATCTGACCTTATTACTATGAAAAATGACTGTATGTATTCTTAGGACATGACTAAATATAATTCAAGAATCATTCATCATTTTCTGCATATTTCACAGGGTAATACTTACCTGCTACAGACAACAATACATAAACCCATGTCATATAGTCACAAAACCAAATATATATCTTAAGCCTAAATTAAAAATGTCATGTTATAAAATAAAAAAAATCTTATTTTATGGATTACACTAATGCAATATTCTGCTCAGCCATTCCAATTGATCCTGTGTTCCTACAATGATGCACACAAATAAAACTACAAATAACATTTCCATAAATCTTGAAGAGGGTAAAATCCTTTAATTCAATGATGACTTGAGTTCCCTAACAAATATGCACCAGGATTTGAAATTCTTAGAACGGAAAAAATGTCTCACATACAGTGGCTGCCACATTTTGTTACTTTTGTTCAAAAGGTGGGTGGCTTCTTAATTATATTTTCTTCGCCACTAGATACCTTACTATTTTTTCCACTTTCTTGTCACACTTGTGCTTTCTTCTGAATGCTTTGTCTCTCAAATTGTTCAACGCTTTCTGAACCTTTTCTCCAACTAATCTCTGACATTAGCAACCTGTGTGATCTGGTCCATTGATTCATTCTTTCCCTTCATGTGAAACATCAGCTCTGCTGTTGTGTAGTGTGTTGACAAATGAGGCAGATGATTCACTATCTCTTCAAATGGTTTCATGTAGTCAATCTGTAGCATTAGCTCATCATGAGAATATGTCCTTATGAACCTCTTATGTTCTCGAAGCTTCCTTCCAATTTCATTATCTAGTGCTTTCCACTGAGACCATGTGGTAAGATAGAAACTGTTGTACAAGGTCATATGTATTTCCTTGGATTATTACAGGTTTTTCTTCATTTGTATCCCCACACTGATTCCATGCTACTGCTGTCTTTCCTTGCTGGTGAGGTTCCCTGGCTCTTCTACTTTCTGTTATACTTGTAATGTGACTTCAACTTCTTTGTTCAACAGGATTAGAAATGCTCTTATCCTCTGTTGTTCCTTAACAATAGAATTTGACCTGAAAACTTGGGCACTACCGTCTGTGGCTACCATCCTTCCACAGCAGCTCCACTTTAGCTCTTTCACTGCCAGTGAGAAAGAAAATCTTACTGGAAGAGAAGTCAATATTGTGTCCTCACAGATAAAATAAAGGCTCAGAATACAGTCAACAATCAAGTCTTCAGCTACTAGAAGGGTGCATGGTATTGCTACATTTTCTAGTTTTACTGACATCTCCATCATTCTAACATTTCTGGATCACATGCAAGTGCCTTCAATAATCTTGTAGTTCTGAACAGGAATGCCACAAAACTTGGTTTTTGTGGACAATTTACTGAAAGAACTTCTTGAAATGACATTGACAAAAGCTCCTGTGTCTAGAACAATAGTTACTGGAACATCCTCAATCGTAGTAGCATGCCATATTAAGTTATTTTTCAAAATATTGGCACAAGCTTCCAATTTGAAAAGATTAGGCTCTGAATAAAAACTTTCTTCCATAGTATTACCTGTACACCACTGAACCCTGATTGGGCAAGAAATGCCTTTTGAAAATCCTCATACGCTGAGGGGTCAAAAGTAATGTGATACCACCTAATATTGTTTTGAACCCACTTTTGCTTGGATAATGGATGGAGAGGGTTGTATGTGTGCACGACAACAAGGTCTTCAGTGCCCGCTCAGTGACAGATTGAGACGGGTGTCAAGAAAAGACACAGAACAGTAAGATGAAACAGAACCTAAAACATAGCTAACAAGCTTGGAAAAATATGGGCCTACCTACACTGAAGTGTGGGACAAAGCATGCCGCCAGTAGTAAAACATGGACAACACAGAAAGAAAGTGGTAGAGGGAGCTAAAACAATATAGCAGATGGAAGTGGCTGGGTGACCGCAAGGAGTAGTGCACCATCTCAACATGGCATGGACTCAACAAGTCATAGTACGTCCTCTGCAGAAATATTGAGAGGTACTAACTCTATAACCATTCATAAATGCAAAAGTGTTGCCAGTGCAGGATTTTGTACATGACTGGTCTCTTCATTATGTACCATAAATGTTTGATAGGATTCATGTCAGACACTCTGGGTGGTCAGATTATTCACTCAAATTGTTCAGAATGTTCTTCAAACCAACTACTAATAATTGTGGCTCAGTGACATGGGGGACTGTCATCCACAAAAGTCTACTGTTGTTTAGGGACATGAAGTCCATGATTGACTGCAAAAGGTCTACAAGTAGCTGAATACAACCATTTCCTGTCAATCGTTGGTTCAGTTGGACTAGAGAACCCAGTCCATTCCATGTAAACACAGGCAACACCATTATGGAACCACCGCCAGCTTGCAAAGTGTCTTGTTCATAATTGGGGTCCATGACTTCATGAGATATGTGCCACACCTGAAACCTACTGTCAGCTCTAACTACCTCAAATTGGGACTCATATGACCAGGCTTCAGTTTTCCGGTCGTCTAGAGTACAGCTGATATGTTCAAAAGCCCAAGAGAGGTGCTGCAGGCAATGTTGTGCTGTTAGCAGAGGCATTCATATTGGTATCGGCTGCCACAGCCCATTAACACCAAATTTCACAGCACTGTCCCAACAGATATAATTGTTATATATCCCACATTGATTTCTGTGATTATTTCATGTGACATAATTGTCTATTTGCGTCTCTGCACAAATGCTGCTGCTCTCAGTCATTAAGTGAAGACTGTCCACCACTGTATTTTCCAAAGTGAGAGGTAATGCCTGAAATTTGATATTCTCAGCACACTCTTAATATTGTGGATCTCAGAATATTTAATTCTCTAATGATTTCTGAAATGGAATGTCTCATACATCTAATTCCAACTACCATTCCTTATTCAGCATCTGTTAATTCCTGTCTTGTGTCCATAATCACATCAGACACCTTTTCACACCAATCATGTGAATACAAATGACAGCTCTGCCAATGCCTTGTACTTTTATACCTTGTGTATGTGATGCTGCTGCCATCTATATACGTTCATATCTCTATCCCATGACTTTTGTAACCTCAGTGTGGGTTTCACATGAATCATTTATTTCAGTTACCCATAGGGCTCCATCACCATTTATATATTAATTTACATAACTTATCTTTTGTGTCTTGTTGCACGATCATGGCAACACACCTGCAAAGTAACAAATGAATATCACAGTATATACCATCTTCTTATCTGATGAAAATATTTAAAAATTTCTACTCTTAAGCATCTTCTATCATTACTGTTGTGGGTAGTATTGTTGCCAGAAGCATGTCATGTGTAGAAAGTGAAATATTTTGAACTGGTTGATTTGCATTCAGATTGTTATAGTCTGATCTGGGGCTCAAGACTGGACTCGCATTCGGGAGGACGATGGTTCAATCCCGCGTCCGGCCATCCTCATTTAGGTTTTCCGTGATTTCCTTACAACCCAACCAACCCTGGGGCTCAAGGTCAGTGTCATTTTGTTTTCATTCTATTCGCATTGACATTACTGCACTGCCCCCCCTCCCCCTCCCCCTCCCCAACATCTATTACCTTTTTCTTCACAATTCTGACTGTTTCAACTATTTTACATCTCCACTGAGAAAAAATGGATTCTGTTTGTTCCCTGATGTTGAGTAATTCATTATTTAGCCCACTGTCAACAGGAACTTTATTATCAGATTACTAACAGCAGTGTTCATTTCCTCATTCACGCATTGTGGGACTTGATCTTCCTTAGACTTTGCCTAAGCATCTATCTCTATTGAGACTTGCTCCTGTGCATGCTCAGCTGTTCTTGTATATTTTTTTTCTTGCTCTAAAGACTAATTCATCACTCAGTCTAAAAGTCAGCCTACCGTGTCACCTAGGGATTCCTGCCTACCATGGTTTTCATTCACTTTTGTTGGTAGCTTCTCCATAGATCCAGGAATTCTAATTCCTTCACTCTACCTCCCTGTTTCTCCGCTAATTCATAATTTGAGTGCTCACGAAAGCCATATCTTGCCTAATGCGTCTTGCTTCCCCACAAGTAGTCATCCCTTTTTGCTTTGTGACTTATGCTGCAACCTGAGTGGCCATCTCTGTTTGTTCTGCAGCTAGAATTCACAACTGCAGCAGAATTTCATGTTAGGGATCTTGAGTTTGTGGTTGACATGCCTCTGCTTTCCACTACCTCTTTAGCTGAATGAATATTAACTTAGTCCACCAACTCCATATTATATTGAGCATAGGTTTTTACCGTAACACATAAACAAATTTGGATGAGAACATTGTGCCTAGTGTTATATTACAACACAGTTTATCCCTAACACAAATACACACAAAATATCCTCACATAGATAAGGGTGCTATAATGATAATTGCTGTTAAAAATAGATCTGAAATACAGTTTTCTATGACAGTTATTGTGAAGAATACTACTCTGAAACTGGAGAAAAATCCCAGAAAGACACAATCTGTACCAGCTCTCTACCCTAGAAGATTACCTAAAACCCTACAGCTTCGAACGGGAACAATCTAGTCAAGAAAATGGGAGTTATATGCTCTGATTTTACTTGCTGCTCCATTGTGAAGTTCATCTGTAAAGGACACGGACTCAGCACTGATTGCACCTGACCTCCAACCAGAGAATTTTCAATACTTACAACAAAAAATACAATAAATGGTTAACAACAGAATACGATAATACAATACAAAGTGATGTCTCCTCAAGACCTTTTTAAAGGGGCCCATTAGAAGTTAGTTGATGCTGTAAAGGTCTACGGGTTGTATACAGCTGTACAGTACGTAACACGTGCTCGCCAGCCGGCCTATCTGGAATGCTGACAATTTGCTTGGTCAGTACACACAGCATCCGGCTGGAGTGCAAGGCAGCGAATACACCACTGGCTGCAGTCCACAGTATTAACTAGTGTGTCCTCGGGCGCGAATATGTCTCTTTTCTTAGCTCAACATGGACCCTTTGAATATGACCATAATTAACCACTGTTAGGATGTCAGACACAGTGATGATGGTTACGCAGGGTGTGTGTGTTTTATGATCTGCCCTTGTTAATAAGACTGTTTAAACTTACTTCTTGGTATTTGTGTATTGCTGCCATACCTCAAACACCCACAACTTACAAATCCTAATAAAATATTCATGTAATCATCATCTGGGGCAACAGTACACAACCCCCTTAGAGATGTGGTGTCAACATGGGGATAATTATGGAAAATCTACAGTTCTGAACAGGTGCAGCACAACATGAACTTCGAGCACCAGCACCCTGAAAATCTTTCGACTACTCAGGGACATCCAATGCTGGAATTCAGGTTGGCCTACTCCAGTTTGGCTAGAATACAAAAGGCAGTGATGGATTTTTATTTTACATTTGAGTGACTCATTGGTGTTAAATTAGACAAAACGTCGCCACCCAGTCATAGTAACATTCTCAATCTACAAACTGTTATTAATGAACTGCAATAAGAGATTCAACAGTTAAAAGCAGAAAGAAGTGAGAGTAACATTCCAAACAACTTGGTAAATGCTAGTTCATGCAGTACAGGTACAACTACAATAAAGAATTTGATACTAAAATGTAAACTTTCACGGCCGGAAATATCATGTCCATTATAATTATCCGGGCTGTTATGCCGTGGTCGGTTGATGAATTCTGAGGTGATTCCCAATGTTTCATCTCCGACTGCGGGAGACATCTTCAAGGGGGTCTGTAGCTTGATGGAAGAATTTTTCATTATTGCCATCAGTACCAGAGTTTATCGGGAAACCAGAACATGATGTGAAACTGCTTCTTTGTAAACTTGAAGGCACCGTCCTGTTAGGATCATGGACAGATTCCAATAAGCTAGTGGTTGCCAAATTAAGAATTCAGGGAGCAACACTAGATTTCATTATCGTGGAGTCTAATTGCATGAAAACAGAAGATTACAATGACTTTAGAACAATTGTTGTTCAGAGATTTAAACGTAAAAACGCAATCAGATTTTACAGAGAGCAGATTTACAGTATGCGAATGCAACAAGACGAATCCATCAAGCAGTTTGTTGACAGAATTCAAAATATCAACTCTCAAATGTACGAGTTAGTAGAAGATGAAAATGAAGATCGCATTCAGTTGTTTGAAGCCAACCAGGGAGCCTTGGACACATTCACTCATGGGTTGAACCGACAGGAAGTAAGCAAAGCTGTTACATTGGCACAATGTAAAACGTTTCAGGAAGTTGTAGAATCAGCTGTTGGTTTCGTTGCAGCACTAAGATGCCCAAACGAGATGCAGAAACAAGAATGCAGAGTTTTCAACACAACAGTACATTGTTACAGATGCAATAATCTGGGTCACAAGCATAAGGATTGTAAAGGGAATCGAATCTGCTATCATTTAGGGATGCAGGGTCATGTTTCAAGAGATTGTTGCAACAAGAATAAAGGTAATGCAAACAACAGACAATTTGCCAGATCTTTAAACGAGTACATGGACATACAGGCCACCACTTCGTCCACCCCTTGCCAGAGACAGTGATTCCTGTTAGTTCCAGCGAAAATCAGACCAAAACTGACTTCGTGATAGGTGCTGTATACCATGGGAGAAACATCAAAATACTTATTGACACTAGAGCACAGACCTTATTAATGTGGTCTTGCATAGATAAAGGGGATAAATTGAAACCGCCACTATTAAAAGTGTGAGGGTCAAATGGAGGCAAAGAGATATTTGTCACACAAAGAAAGATCAGACTAGGCTGTAGCAGCTACAACCTAGGAAATCATTCATCAAATCGAACTCAAAGGAGCAGCAATACTGACATCATAGGAATGGACTGCCCAAACAATGCATCAGTTCAAACCATCCGAGTTGATGTTCAAATTGATCAGCCTCAGTAAATTCCCAAGGGAGCAAGAAAGACAATGTATGTTGAAGTTAAGTCACCCCGATGCAAGGAAGGAACTTTGTTATTAATTGAGCGATCCAAGAAAAGTGAGTTACTAGATACAATGAATTGTTATGTTGCTAGAAGTGTAGGTGGTGCTACTATGGTGAGACAGAATGTCACAAAAGTCCCGGTTACAATACCAAATATGAGAAATGAGGATGTTGTTTTGCCACAAGGAACAAAAGTTGCTGAAGTGTTGAGCGTAAGTAACAGTGACGTAATACAGATTGCAGATGAGGTAACAAATAGTGCAGTTATAAATACAGATTTTTGTAACAGTACTGCAAAATTACAATGAGATGTAGTTGATAATGAACTGAAGTGCAAGATTTGGAAGAAGATAGAACATTTGACAGCTAATAAACAGAAGATTTTAGCTTCTGTTTTGTTGGAGTATGCAGATTTATTGTGAGAACGTGCAAAATTACCTGTCACTCATTTAGTTCAGCACCATACTCATACAGGGAATGCATCCCCAATCACACAGAAACCTTACCAAATACCATTTAGTCAAAGAGAGTTGGTAGAAGACATGGTTAAAGAACAGTTACAAGCTGGAATAACAAAAACCAAGAGATCCTTTAGACCCACCATGGTGTTCGCCTGTTGTAATTGTAAAGAAGAAATAAATTTCTGGAGAATCACAGTTCTGTTCTTGCATTGATTACCAATCTTCGAATGCTGTTACCATATCCAACATTTACCCCTTACCAAATTTAGTGGAAGCCTTGGATTACTTGGGCAGGTGCCGAATTTTTTCAGTATTTGATTTAGCAGGTGGTTACCACCAGTTGACAGTGCATCCTAATGATCAAGCAAAAACTTCATTTGTAACAGCAACAGGAGTATACAACTGTCTTCATATGCTGTTTGGACTTTGTAACACTCCAGCTACATTTCAATGCCTGAGGGATTCAGTTTTACAAGGGCTCACCCCAATACAAGCATTTGTTTACCTTGATGATGTAATAATGTTTTGTGAAAACATGAAACACCATATTAAGAGACTACAAGCTGTTTTTGAGCATATAAGAAGCACAAACCTGTCTTTATCAATAGATAAATGTCATTTTGCACAAAGTAAAGTTAACTATCTTGGTCATGTTATACACAGTGAAGGTGTTCGACCTGATCCAAAATAAATTGAAGATGTAAAGAATTTTCTTGAACCACAAAATTTGAAAGAACTACAATCATTCTTGGGATTGTCAAATTTCTACAGACGATTTATGGTCAGTTATGCAAATATAGCATGTCCAGTGACACAGCTACTAAAGAAAGGAGCCACATTTAATTAGTCAACAGAGTGCAAAAAGGCAATGGAAGAACTTAAAACTGCTTTAACTACAGCCCCAGTGTTTGCCTATCCAGATTTCAGTAAACCTCTTATTCTTTCAACAGATGCATCCAATTTTGCCATAGGTGCAATCTTGTCTCAAGAAGTTGATGGTCATGAACGTCCAATCTCATTTGCTTCCAAACAATTAAACAAAGCAGAAAGTAATTATACTACTATTGAGAAGGAGCTTTGTGCTTTGGTTTTTGGTATAACACATAACAGATGTTTCTTAACAGGAAGAGAATTTACAGTTATTACAGATCATGCCACACTTAAATAGTTATTGCGCTTAAAGGATCCAAGTTCCAGAGTAAAAAGTGGGCATTAAGACTGAGTGAGTACCAATTTAAGGTTATTCACTGACTTGGTGAACAACATGTGAATGCTGATGCAATGAGTTGAAAAGTCAATGTTTGTCTTACAATAAGTCGAGAAGAAGAGTTAAAGGCAGCTCAAGAAGAAGATCCACAATGCAAATTATTGAAAAATGATCAACATTTTGTCAAAATAGATGGATTATTGTACAAAATCACTAGTAAAGTTCCTAATTGCCCAGTTATTCCAGAAAGCATGAAAGAGCAAATCATGAGAGAGCAACACAATTCTTTATTATCAGGACATTGCATTAAAAAAGCAACAAACATTAAAATAGCTCAAATGTTTTGGTGGCCAAGCCACAAAGTTGACGTTTTCGAGTTTGTTTCACAATGTAATTCCAGTAACAGATGGAATAATGTAGGAAAAAGTAGAGCACAATTGCAAGAACTGCCAGAAACAAATGAATTACTTGAACGAGTATGACCAGATGTCATAGGACTATTGCCTAAGACTAAAGATGGAAACAAATACATATTGACAATGTTGGATCATTTCTATAGATACCTTCTCATGATACAAATACCTGATTAGATTACTCTAGCTATAGTTTTTGTAAAAGAATGGATTCTTAAGTTTGGATCACCATTAAGTATAATTTGTGATCAAGGACCGAATTTCATGAGTGAATTACTTAAACAGACTTGTAAGCTCATACAAATAACTCAGTTAAGGACTACACCAGCACACCCTGAAGGAAATGGCAGAATCAAGCGAGTCCATAGAACAATTATTAAAATGGTTAGCCATTATGTGAGCAGCAAAGACGAAAATTGGAATGTCTGTTTATCATACTTGGTAAGTAGTTAAAATGCCAAAATGCACAGCTCAACTGGCCAAGTCTATATGAGATTGTCTGTGGAAGAAGAATGCATTCACCCTTGGACTTTGCACAATTAACTATCGGAATCAGCAATGAACACATAAGGGATCTAGCACGCAAGCTAAAGGAAGCATGGAGGGGAGTAAAACAGCGAAATTATCAATCCTTTCTTCAGAAAGGAAGACAACACGACCACCAAGTAGCAGTGTTTCAGTATCAAGTTTGAGATCTTGTGTATCTGAGCAACGTGGTGCTAAAGAAAAGTCAAGTCAAAAAGTTTAAGAACTTTTGAAAAGGACCATATCCAATCTTGGAGGTGTTGTTGCCAGCCACTCTTAAGCTCCAACTGCCCTTTCATTTGATTGTCATACATGTCAATCATGTAAAGCCATTTCTGGGTAGATTTCTTGTAGTATCGCAATATGACGAGGACCGACCAAGAGGCCGACCTGCTGTTCTCAAACCCAGGAAGCAAGAATAGCGAGCTCGCAGTCCAGACTTCAAGGCCAAGGCATCACCACGTTCTGAGCAATCCTGTAATTTGCGTAAATGTGTGTAGTGTCTGAGAGTGCAATGGGAGTGTTTATTTTAGCCATGTACTTATGTGAATGTGAAATATTGAAGCTATTGCACAAGTGCACAGTGAAACTAAACCTTTTATTGCACAGGTTACCACAAGAAACTCATTTATTTTACATGCATTATTAACACTAGTATTTAGAACTAATTAACCATGTTCATTAGATTCATTTAGAGTCACTTAGATCTAAACACTATTTTGTTAAGGATTACTGATAGTTTATCAAATGCTAGAATTGATGCTCTTAACTTAAGAAAAGCTTTAGAAAGTAGTTCAAATGATTGTTTGAACAGTGTACTACTACATCCAGAACAATTTTTACAGATCCTACTATCAATTCAGCAAAAGCTAGATCCAATCTATACTATGATTTACCCAGTTAACTCTTACAATTTATATGCTTACAATACGTTAACCACCACACACTCTTTAGTGATTGAAGATGAATCAATTGTTATTTTTTCTATACCCATTGCTAGATTAAAACATAATTTTGAAATGTATAAGATTTATAATTACCCTGTGAAATGGAGACAGACAGGTACTCATGTAAAGTACGTACTGAATGATTATCACTGATCAGCAAGGATCAAAGATATATTGTGTCCCTAAATGAAAATGATCTGCATATGTGTAAACATAGTCATAAGTTAATTTCCCTGAATCGACAATATTCTTAGATATTAAAGTGTACAGCTGAGAGAAAGAATTGTTTATGAATCATCCTCCAAGAAATGATTGCCCTAGAATTTTAATGTATCTTTATCATCCATTTCTTAAACGATGTTCTTAAGGTACAATTTTCTCATTTAACTCCACCCTTGATGTCACATTTACATGTAAAAATTATGATACACCTGAGCTACCCTTTACACTTAAATTGAATAATAGTGTATTAATCTTGAATGAAATGTGATTTATCATGTTAACTATTTGATATGCCTAGTGTATTGCCAACTACATTTCATGCAACTGGACATTTTCCACTAACATGAATGTTATCTGTTTATTACAATGATTCATACATATTAACATATGGAAAGCATTCCTTATCATGTTTTTCTGAAGACAATAATTTAATTAAGGACACCCATGAAAATGTAATTTCTTCCAATAATGAGTTAAACTTCATAGAAGCAGGGAATAGATTAAGTCCTTTGATTCATCCAGTAATGTTAACGCATACTTGATTGTCAGTATTGTGTTTCTATTACTTTTGTTAATTTGTCTTTTGTCAACCGCATTTGTCATATATGAAGTTGTCGTCCTGAAGGCACACTTCTCTGTACTGAACGTTACTGTGTCTGCAAATGAAATACATGTTGCAATACCTTCTGATGCCACAAATGGCGAAATAGTTTATAATGCCCAGGAGGTTGTTTTGAGGGAGCTATGGTTGCACTTTTTCTCTGGGGAGGGTGATGTAAGGGTCTACAGGTTGTACACAGCCATACAGTAAGTAACACGCGCTCGCCAGTGAGCCTATCTGGAATGCTGACAATTTGCTTGGTCAGCACAAGCAGCATCTGGCTGGAGTGTGAGGCAGGGAGTATGCCACTGCCCACCATCTGCAGCACCCCGTATTAACTAGCATGGCCTCGGGCGTGAATATGTCTCTTTTCTTAGCTCAACAAGGATCCTTTCGATACGACCGTAATTAGCCGCTGTTGGGATGTCAGATACAGTGATGATGTGTACGCATAGTGTGCATGTTTTATAATCCACCTTTGTTAATAAAACTGTTTAAAATTACTTCTCGGTGTTCACGTATTGCCATACCTCAAGGACCCACCACTTACAAATCCTGACAAAATATTCATGTAATCATCATCCGAGGCAGCAACACAAACAACCACTTTATAATGCATTTTTAAAATATGAAGATTTAATCATTGTTATTATTATTTATGATGTTGATAATTTTAATTTTTAGATTCATCTGATTATTTACCAATATGAGCCTACATTATGTGGTAGATAAAATGTTGGCTGCAAATTACTTACGTTATATGAAAAAATTCCAATCTTACATAAACCAGAGATTTACAAGTAATGCAACACATAGCTCTGTCATTGACTAATGGCCACAGCTGCAATACTGTGTTTTAGGGAGTTGAATGAAAATTTTCTCCAACAGGGCTTGATAAAAAGTGTAGGTTCTTGTTGCTGGTCCACTTTGCAATGATCCCTCTGACCTTCAAATTCATCCACATGTGAACATGGGTGAAGATAACAGTAACCATTGGTAGTTGAAATAACGATCTCATCTTGAGTTTTATTCTTGAGAAAACACAATAATGTTATACCCTTGCCTATTGCTGTTGTGAAAAATATTACTATTGCACACAAATCAGACAATTTAGAATAATTATAACTTGTTTTGCACCACATTAAAAAGGAAGTAATTACTTTTTTGTCTACTGCACAAGATGTTCAATGATTGAGAGTAAATTTTTTCATTGTCCCCAGAGCCTATGCATAAAATGATGGGCGCCTTGTCTGCTCCAAGGCAGTAGACATACCTGGAGAAAAAAGTGTGCATGTTAGACAAAATATAAAAAGATATACTGCACCAACCAGAAAGGGCCAGAAGTATATTCAGGAACACATGTAAATGAAAAATTCAGCAAATTAATGATAATATTCTAACTAAAATTTCAGGAGAGATTCCTAAAATAGCACATACTGTGGAGAATCTGCGAGAGAAAACTGGGTAACAAGAATAACAGATTGCTTAGAACATTCAAATACCTCAGCTCTAGCAAAGATAATGAGAGGGTCTTCTTACAGTTTTTCCTCAAATACAAAAGGACATATAAGAAACTGCTGCAAGATGCAAACAGAATTCAAATTAGTAAGGCCATACAGATGTTAAACAAAAAGAGCAAAGCAATAACAAATATAGTAAAACAAGAAACTGGTAGCACAAAGCCAAAACAGACAAATACAAAAATCAAAAAATAAAGGTGATTAAATAAATAAGCCTAAGGATCTGAATACCTTTATAGACAGTTACTTTAGTAATGTAGCAAACAAACTGCAAGAAAAGTTACCAAACACAATATAAAGCAACAAATAACTATGAGCCTCACATAACGCTGCTGCTGCTGAAATGGGAGAGGAAATCACTCAGACCGTGTATTAATTTAAGAACAAATTGTCCACATTTTTACATGATGTTCCTGTGTGTCTACTAAAAGACTGTATTAGCAGCATAAAAGCATCTCTAAAATGTATCGTAAATACGTCATTCCCATCAGGTTGCTTCCCTGATTACCTACAGAAAGCAAAAGCTCTTCCTGTCCACAAAAAAATGTGATAAGGAAAATGTAGAGAACTACAACCCAATTGTCTTCATTTTCAAAAATAATAGTAAATATTATGAAAAACTGACTTATGGATTATTTAAATAAATATCAACTTCTGTGGAAAGGATGGTTTGGTTTAGATCTTACCTAGCAAACAGGGTGCAGCAGTACAGATCTCTGAAATTTCAAATGGCTAAAAATATATGGTACTGAGATAATTTACATAAGAAGTACAATAGGCACATTCTTACACATAAAAGACATAATTGCTCACTAAGTTAACAGTTATTGTCAGCAGTGTTGATTCAAGAAACTATTGACAGAAAAGATCACAATGTCACAAAACACCCATTGCAGGGAGACCACTTAGTCACGTAAAGGGCTCGTTGCAAGAGCAATCACTGAAAAACACTTAAAATAGTCCATCGCTCAGGTGAGAACTGCACTCACTGACACATCTTGTCACACAAGCAAGCACTAGTTTCAGTACAAGATCTGTCACTTGTGTGACAACTAACACCACAGCATATCACATCATATAAGTACCCACCTTTTACACTACACAATCCATCAATTAGATGACAATTGAAATGACAATGCATTCCATCATACAAGTGACCACTGAAATCACTGAACCATTGGAGGACACACAATGAATGATCACATTCTGTCTTGTGCATGTGTGAGTATACGTTGTATGCAGGTCGGTCAATTGAAGTTGCAGCATTAGGGATCCATCTGAAACCTCTGCTCTGTAATTGTGCTGGACCCCCTCAAACTGGGCACACAGTGGGATAAAATTTTTTTTGATATAACCTAGACACCAAACTTGCAGCCTCTGTTGTTTGGGTCCTGTATTATGTTTCTTTGTATGCTGGCACACTCACTTACTGACATTGCTACAATGTCGTCAATGCTGTAAGCTCACAGCCTGACTAACTGTACTTCCAGTGCTACCTTTTGGCCTTTGCTATAAGTGCATGACTTGGCTAGATTGTAGTATTGTGCCTGGTCAAACTGTGAAGTTGCTGGTTGCAGTCGCTATCCCAAACAGGGGAGTACCAGAATATTTTGGCAAATTGACCTGGTTAACACACTTGATGCCCAGAGTTTTATAGGACCAGTGGTTGTGCTAACTGGGGAGGTGGTGGCAATGACATCTGAGGGGAGTGCAAAGAGATGGGCTCAGAATGGGGGTCAACAGAAGCATCTGATTCAACCCATCTGCTCTGACCCATGACGTAAAGGTGTTGTGGTATGTGACATCATTACAGTGCAGAGTTTATGAGTTGGTTGTGTTTGTAGAGTCATCATGTTGTGTTTGATGGCGCCATCTGTGTGTGTGTGTGTGTGTGTGTGTGTGTGTGTGTGTGTGTGTGTGTGTTTGGGATGGTCAACCTACTTTGCAGCACAGAAATATGTTGGTGGTAAGCAATTGTTTCTTTTGGGTCTCTCTTTCTCAAGTTGTAATGTCTTGTGTATTTATTGTCTACTGAATGTGTTTTAATTTAACATAGGGATGTTTGACTTTTGAATTTTTGAGACGTTGCAGTTTTTCTTTTGTTTTTCGTAGTTGTAGGTGTTGGTTTTTTCGTATCAGTAGTTATGGTTGACCTATACAGTTCAACGGAAATGACAGATTCCAATTTTCATAGTTTTATGTGTAGGTATTGGTGTTTTGGTACCGTCAGCTGTGGTCAAGAGAAAATGTCTGATTCCAATTTTCGTAGTCTTTGCTGTAGCCATTGGTGTTTTGGTATCATGAGCTGCAGCAGACCTATATAGGTCAAGAGAAGTGTCCAATTACCGTAGGTTTCGAAACTTTTTTTTTTTTTTTTTTTTTTTTGTTATTATGTGTGTTTTGGGATCACGGAGTGTCTTTTTTTTACTGTTGTATTTAGCTGTTCCTTACACCCCCCCCCCCCCCCCCCCCCTCCACCCACCTCCAAGGGACGCTAATTTCCTGCAGCGGTCCCATTAGTTTGATTGTAGGGAGATGTTATTGTCTTATTTATATGTATTTTCATGTTTGTTGCCTTGTGTATGTGGTGACATCATAGGCGCCATATTGGAGACACTCAGAATAGCCATTTCCACCATACTGAAGATGTTATGGGTCAAAGCAGATGGGTGGAATCGGATAATTCCATAAGACCCAAATGGGAAAGTGTATATCAGCTTGACATTGCCCAGTGACTCTGCCTGAGTGTTCCCATTTAAGGAAATTTTCACAGTATGATGACCTTATCTAAAAGTCTTATCAGGACTGGAGTATAGACATTGGAGATAAGGTGTGATCTTCTCAACCCTGACCATTACACGCATGCCAGTGAGCAAATCTGAATGAATGAAGGAAGCTGGGATACCATGCTGAGAGTAAAGTTGAGGATTGGTGTGTGGAATATGGGAGTGCAGGCCATCCAGAAATGCTGGAATGTCAGAGACAGAAATGGTAGCAGAGAATTCAACAAATTCTCTGCTACCCGAAGGTGCTTACCACAGACCATACACCAGCCCACCCACTGAAGCCTTGAGGTGGGTCTTGGAGTGCAGTAGTCCATGCTGTGTAATGGAAAATTAGAGCTGCCATCAAAGTTTGGTGCCATCACTCAACCATATCATTGTGGGCTGGATGGCAATGATGAGTGCCCAAGAATCTGGGAAGCTTGTTGAACACCTAGGATTCAAATTGCCTTTCACATCCTGTGGTGATGCAGAGAGGGGAAACATAATGAGTGCTCTACTTACTGACAAATGCTCTTGCCACAGTTTGATCTGAGATGTATGGAATTGGTGTCACCTCTGGCCAAAGTGGGATACAAGCAATGCGAGTTAAAAGATACCACAGACCATCAGAGATGAGGAAGTGACAATATTAACATGGACATGAGTAAGCCTCCGTTTAGCCTGAGGGAAATCACCAAAAGGTGCATGGATGTGCAGGTCAACCTTATTAGGCAGACACACACACACACACAGAATAGGTCCCAGCTGCAACAGTCTGAGCAGACGAAAGGCCACACATAGTGATGAATCCTAAAAGTAGCTTTAATATCAAGGTGTCACAGATTGTGGATGGTGTCAAAGGCCTTCTGGGGAAAAGTGGCTGGTAGGAAAGTTTGTAATTTGGCAGTGGAGGTTTCACATTACAGTGTGTGTCTGTGCCAGTCTGAGGCCACTGTTTTGGATTTTGCAATAAGAGGCCATCTCCGTGCTGACCTCTTATGCTGCAGTGTCTGTTGTGAAATTGATGCAACCAGTGACCCCAGTGGCACACGACAGACAGCTGCATTAATATTGTCCATTCTGGAGATACGCCGAATGTCTGTGCTGGACTGAGAGATATAATCCAGGTGGTGGAACTGCATGGTGAGCAGTGATTGTTGCCTGCTGCAAAGTATACATGATGGGCATGTGGTCTGGAAATGTAATTAAGTTCCCGGCCTCCACCAATGGGCAGAAGTAGCAGATTGGCTCATTGATGACAAGCACCTTCCCATCATAGGCACTCTAATGGTGTTTTAAAGCAGAAGCTCCTTTGAAAAGAAGACAAGTGGCTGCCATGAACCACTGAGGTGTTGTTGCAAAGCTGCACGTAAGGCATAGTCTCTGGCATCAACCACCAGTGCCAACTGGGCATCACGTGCTGCGTGAGCCACAAGTGCAGAATGGGCAAGGCTCTTCTTGACAGCAGTGAAAGCAGTATTAATTTGGTCCATCCAATAAATGAAAAGACTAGGAAGAGCATGGGTCAGTAGCTCTTGAATTGAGGCTGCGCTAGGGAAGAAATCTGGTGGCCCATAATGTTACCTGGAAACATCAAATATGCGTTTTGGAGGATTAATGGTAGCCCCAAAACTGTTTAGCCATTAAAGCACTGCTGAGAGATATTCAGTTAGTTACAATATTATGAAAAAGATAAGACTGCCCCTCACCATATAGCAGAGACGTTATGTCGCAGACACCACAACAAAAAGACTAGAAAACACCTAAGCATTTGGTCAGAAGGTCTTCCTTTGAAATAGACAAAACACTCAAAACACACACACACACACACACACACACACACACGTGCACACTCACGCATTCAGGCAAACACAACACAAACACATGACCACTGGCTCTTGCCTCGACAGCCAGATAGTGGTCATGTGTATGTGAACTGCATTTGCGTGAGTTTGTATACTGTCAATTTCGGAAGAAGGGCTTCTGACTGAAAGCTTACATGTTCAGCAGCTTTTGATGTGCCTGTCTGTGACTCAACATCTACACTATATAGTGAGTAACAAACTATCCTTTCATAATATTGTCGTTATTCCATCCTGAATTTTCCATTGCTTGATTTAGTTAGTTAGTTAGTTACTTTTGTGTTGCTGGGATCATTTTGCATGAGAATTTGTAATGATGTGGAATGAGAAATTTTACATTACATGCTGAACATTTATAAGGCTTTTTTAAAAATACAGGTATGAGTTAGTCATTTTAATTTCTATCGACAACCTTTCACACATTAAGATAAAGAAGTTCTCCTGCTGAATAGAAGCAGACGTGAAGGAGAAAGTTTTTAAGTTTGTTTTCAAATTTAATTTTGCTGTCAGACATTTTATGTTACTGGGCAAGTAATTAAAACTTTTTGTTGCAGCACTATGCATCTCTTTTTGTGCTAAAGACAACATAAAGTAATAAATGTCTTTTTTATTCTAGTATTGTAATTATGTATATCTATGTTCCTTTTGAACTGTAGTGAATTACTTACAACAAACTTCATGAGAGAAGAAACTCATATACTGTGAAACAGTAGTCAGAATTCCCAACTCTTTAAACAGTTTACAAGATGTTTGTGGGTGAGCACCACATATTATTCTTACAGCATGTTTCTGTGCAAAGAAGGCTTTCTTTCTTAAACATGAGTTACCCCAGAATATTATATGATATTATTGAACGAAAATACACAAAATGTGTCACCTTACTGATTAGTCTCACAACAAGATCTGCTATGATTCTAAGTGTAAAAGTGTCTGAACTAAGTAGTTTTAGGAATTACAAAATGTGCTTTTTCCAGTTTAAATTCTCATCAATATGGATACCTATTTATTATTTCCTTGCTGTGTATTACACTTATCAGTGGTGCAGTACACCTAGATGTGCAGAACTGAATATGTCACATCTTTTTAAAATAAGGGTGAGACAATTTCCAAAAAACCAGTCAATCATACTTTTAAGGAATTTGTTAACCATTTTTTCAGTTTCTGTATGTGTGATGGGATTGATTACAATACAGGGAGTACATGGACAAGAAAAAAAATTACATTTTTTTGCATACCTCCCAGTTAAAAATACACTATTTCCAGGGTGATAATACACTATAACTCTGGTAAAAGTACATTTTTTCTGTGTGACTATATACATTGGCTCAGAGCTGTAAATCTAGTCATTCCTTTGAATGGTGAATGTGTTATACAGTGGCAAAGAATTTCCTCACACTTTGGAAAACAAAACCCAGCAAAAAACAATGCATTTTTGAAAAATGTTTAATGCACAGCAACATATACAGTTTATACGTTTGCATTATGGAAGTATAATGGAACTCCTGCAAATACAGCATGGTAACTACTGAATCACTGAAATCAAGTTTCGGATGTGCTTTTGTGAGATGGTCAGAGTTCATGTCACATGATCCTGCAAGCTTTTGACAGCAGATATTCAGAGCACAGGACATGTGATGTACTCCCCCAATAGTGACATTACTGTTAAGTAGTGCAGACACGCAAATAGGAAAAGTTGATTATTTAAATTAATGTACATACAGCATAGCTGCAAGAAAAGCTAAGCTTTGACATATAATATTAGTCCCCAAAAATATTTTGCTGTTTTTCTTTTCTGATCTTATGATTATGCAGAATCCTAAGAACACAGCTTAAATTGTGCCACTGAATATTTCTGACAAGCCTTACTATAAATTTCATTGCTATGTGTCAAATGTTTCATGGGTTACTTGCCTGAATACATGTTCTGTTGAGCATTTTTACTTTAGCATAGAAAAGCCAGTTATGTATGCAATTGCTCAAGAACTCACTTCTCCCATTTTCATTTTTAGGACAGTTAAACTTTTTGCCAGTCTTATTGCATAATTTATAATCTATGAAAGAATTAAAATAAATATGAAGAACTAACCTTGAAACTTGGTGTTTTTTAACTTGCTTTACCCTTTAAGACATACCAGACCACAAATATGGCAGTAAAACACTAAATAACAGCATAAATGTCAGGTCTTCATTGTTAATTTGTGAATGAGTGTCTAATGCTCTGTGATTTAAGAAATGCATTGCACATTCTCACACATAACATAATTCATCTTGTATAAAAAGAAATATATTTTGAAAGTAATACTTCTCCAACCACCATTCATTATATTTACCCACAACCTGTAACAAATTTAAGCAGTTGTAACATTACACTGATTGAAACAAGGGCCATGAGAAAGACATGTTAAAAGCAAGTTGTTGTTATGAATTACTGCTTAGTCTTTGATGTATTTTGCTGCTGGCAGAAACTTGTGTGTACACTGTGTACTTTTTTTCTTTGTAAATGGTGCTTTTTCTTTGTAATTAAAGTTTTATTTTTAAGTTATTCTCTCATTTTTATTTTATTGCTGAAATATTATGCTGCAGCAGTGGCCTAAAGTAAAACTCTTTGTTAGAGATATCTATTACCGCCAATCGAAATTAAAAAAATTTAACTGAAAACTAATAAAATGAAAAACTCCCAGAAGACAGAAGAATTCTTGGGTTTTACTAATTTGCCCTAGGGTGGATACAACCTGCAATACTACTGTTATCTGCCTGTTGTGTATTTGCTGGCATATTGTTTCGACTTAGAAGAAATATTTGCTTTTCCCCTGTCAGAATTATGTGCCTGGACTATATGGCTATATGTACCATCGATACCATAAAATGTCAGTTTATATTAGAAAATACTGTGATCCACACAGTAAATTCCATAGATAGGTCACAGAAAACAGATATCAACCAGAACTCTTATATGAAGACGGCATATGTTCTGCCGCGAGTAATGGGTATAATGGCAGGGGCACTACGAATGTATTGTGTGGACTGTAAGTTGAGAATGCGGGTCTCATGTGGAGCATGCTGGCAACAAATCCCTGCAATTGCACTATCCTCTGTGCCCTCAGTGACTCAGAGGGATAGAGCGTCTGCCATGTAAACAGGAGATTCCGGGTTCGAGTCCCGGATTTCGTACACACTTTCACCTGTCCCTGTTGATATATATCAACGCCCATCAGCAGCTAGTGGTATTGATTTAATTGTAATTTCAGAACTATTTTATTATTTAATGCTTATAAAATTTGGCTAGTGAACATGTAAATGGCATTCTCAGTAAAACAACTCTTCTGAATCCCAAACTATCAATTGGTGAGGATTTTGTTGTGAAGGTAAGACACAATTTGAGAGAAGGAAAGTTGCTACTTACCATATAGCGGAGATGCTGTGCCGTGATAGGAACAATAAAAAGATTCACACAATCATAGCTTTCGGCCAGTAAGGCCTTTGTCAGCAGTAGACACACATACACACATGAACACACACACTGACGCAGGTGCAACTTGCACACACATCTGCAGTTTAGACAGAGTGTAGGAGAGAAGGTGCGGAGGGGAGAGGGAGTAAGTAGCGAAAAAGGAGAGAAATAAAAATAAAAGAAATTAAAAGACTGGGTGTGGCAGTGAAATGACGGCTGTGTAGTGCTGGAATGGGAACAGGGAGGGGCCGGGATGGGTGAGGACAGTGACTAACGAAGGTTGAGGCCAGGAGGGTTATGGGAATGTAGGATGTATTCCAGGGAAAGTTCCCACCTGCGCAATTCATAAAACTGGTGTTGGTGGGAAGGACCCATATGGCACAGGTTGTGAAGCAGTCATTGAGATGAGGGGTATCATGTTTGGCAGCGTGTTCAGCAACAGGGTGGTCCACTTGTTTTTTGGCCACAGTTTGTCAGTGTCCATTCATGTGGACAGACGGCTTGTTGGTTGTCATGCCTACATAGAATGCAGCACAGTGGTTGCAGCTTAGCTTGTAGATAACATGACTGGTTTCACAGGTAGCCCTGCCTTTGATGTGATAGATAACATTAGTGACCGGACTGGAGTAGGTGGTGTTAGAAAGATGTATGGGACAGGTCTTGCATCTAGGTCTATTACAGGGGTATGAGCCATGAGGTAAGGGACTGGGAGCAGGGCTTGTGTAAGGATGGACGAGTATATTGTGTAGGTTCGGTGGACGGCAGAATACCACGGTAGGAGGGGTGGGAAGGATAGTGGGTAGGATATTTCTCATTTCAGGGCACGACGAGAGGTAGTCGAAACCCTGGTGGAGAATGTAATTCAGTTGCTCCAGTCCCACATGGTACTGAGTTATGAGGGGAATGCTCCTCTGTGGCCAGACTGTGGGATTTTGGGAGGTGGTGGTAGACTGGAAAGATAAGGCATGGGAGATTTATTTTTGTACAAGGATGGGAGGATAATTACAGTCAGTGAAGGCTTCAGTGATACCCTCAGTATATTTAGAGATGGACTGCTCATCACTGAAGATGTGACAACCACAGATGGCTAGGCTGTACTGATGGGACTTCTTGGCATGAAATGGGTGGCAGCTGTCGAAGTGGAGGTATTGCTGGTGGTTAGTAGGTTTGATATGGACGGAGGTACTGATGTAATCATCTCTGAGGCAGAGTTCTACATCTAGGAAGGTGGCTTGTTGGGTTGAGAAGGACCAGGTGAAGCAAATGGGGGAGAAGTTGTTGAGGTTCTGGTGGAACGTGAATAAGGTGTCCTCACCTTCAATCCAGATAGCAAAGATGTCATCAATGAATCTGATCCAGGTGAGGGGTTTAGGATTCTTGGTTTTTAAGAAGGATTCCTCTAGATGTCCCATGAATAGGTTAGCATAAGATGGTGCCACATGGGTGCCACATCCGTACCGCGGATTTGTTCGTAGGTAATGCCTTCAAAGGAGAAGTATTTGTGGGTGAGGATATAGCTGGTCATGGTGACCAGGGAGGAGGTTGTTGGTTTGGAATCCATAGAGCACCTGGAAAGGTAGTGTTCGATAACAGTAAGGCCATGGGCATTAGGAATATTAGTGTACAGGGAGGTGGCATCAATAGTGATGAGGACACCATGTGGTAAAGGGAGAGGAACTGTGGAGAGTCAGTCGAGGGAATGGTTGGGGTTATTTCTCTCCTTTCTGCTACTTACTCCCTCCCCCCTCCGCACCTTCTCTCCTACCCTCCGTCTAAACTGCAACACTTCACTGTCCGCGTCTTCCACCATACTATCCCTCCCCCTTCCCGCCCCAGCCTCCTCATTACCCCCACCCAGTCGCCAATCCCATCATGCACTGGTGCTGCTGATCACAGTGTAGTTTCAGCTCTCTGAGACTGCAGATGTGTGTGCAAATTGTGCTTGCGTGAGTGTGTGTGTGCATGTGTGTATGTGTGTCTACTGCTGACAAAGGCCTTACTGGCTGAAAGCTATGACTGTGTGAATCTTTTTATTGTGCCTATTGCGGCTCAGCATCTCTGCTATATGGTGAGTAGCAACTTTCCTTCTCTCATATTGTTACATTCCAACCTGGATTTTCCAAGTTAAGGTAGGGGAAGTAAAAATTC